>NC_134992.1:1212121-1515151 GCF_050947335.1 Megachile rotundata
CTAGCCTCTACTGCAAGACCAAAGAATGAAAAACAGGCTACACCGCTTAATTACAAAACTAGAAACTGTATTCAACAACCGTCTCTCTACAAATCATCCTCTGGAAAGAAACCACAAAATCATCTCCTTAGATTCAAAAACCTTGTAAATTCAAACGATTAAATAAACATCCAAATGGAACCTCAATGAGTTCTATAGACGACTCGAGTACCTTCAGACCCTAGTTGAAGAATTCCAGCCATATATATTTTGCCTGCAGGAAACTAACTTCAAAAATCACAATTCAGCCAAGATCAAAAATTACAAAACCTACTTCAAAAATCGCAACACCAATCACGCAAGCGGAGGAGTTGCCACTTTTGTCAGAAGCAACATCTACAATCAAAACATAACGGTCACGTCCAACCTGGAAGCTACCATCATCAAAGTAACATACCCTAAAGATTTGTACATGTGCAATATATACCTACCGAACAGCCAACACTTAGGCGAAGCCGAATTCAACCAACTGATCAGCCAAATCCCAAAACCATTCATAATACTTGGTGACTTTAATAGACATAATCTTCTCTGGGGATCAGACAAGACCGTCTCCAGAGGAATCACTATCGAAAAATTAATAAACTCAACAAACTTCTGCTTACTAAATACTAACGAACCAACTTACTTCTGCTCCGCATCCGGCTGATTCAATACAATTAACGTATCCCTTTGCAGCCCGTCAATTACTCAAAACACTACATGGAACACAACGAATGACCTATACGACAGTGACCACTGCCCAATAATGGTGACATGCAAATTAAATTAAAGTCTTGAAATAAATAAAGCCCCAAGATGGAAATTCCAAAAAACCAACTGGGAAATGTCCTGCAAACTCATATTGGACTCAACCTCCCAGCTTATTGAATTGAATCCAATAAGCCATGACATCCTAAACTTAGCACTCGAACGTTTCTCAGAAATCATCATTGCAGCAGCCAATACAGCCATCTCCAGATCAATGTCAACGTAAATACCAAATATAATCCTTGGTGGAATGAAAAGTGCGCTCAAACCGTGAAAGACATGCCTTCAACAGGTATAAAAAACACCAAACTACCGTAAAACTCATCAACTTAAAAAAATACCACGCCATATCCCGCAAAATCACAAAGAGTAGTAAAAGACAATCATGGATAAATTTTACCTTTAACTTTAAATCTACTTTCCCGCACCCTCAATAATTTGGAAAAAGTTTAGATCAATCAAAGGCTCAAACCAATTTTCCTCAATACCAGCTTTAGTCAAAGACGACAATACACTCTCCACAGATCCAAATGTAATACCCGAAATCCTAGTATCGACATTCCAGAAAAACTCTAGTAACTGTAACCATTCCAAGCAATTCCAAAATCACAAACAGAAAACCGATTCTAGCACATCGATGCCTCCAATCGTCGACCATGAAACTCTTGTCTCTTCTAGCTTAAACTCACCTCTTCAATTTGACGAACTATAATACTATAACTTCTAAACAAATGCACGAATACTAGCCCTGATCCAGATGGAATTCCCAATATCTTCCTAATTCATCTCCCGCAAGAGGCACTTAAATATCTATTAGCAATATACAGGGTGTCCGCGCCAAAATTAATGTCACGAAAAAGTGTTTATATGGAAATTGCAGGGTAAAAGAGGCCCTATGTTTTGGCGGAAGCAAAATTTTTTTATTGTTATTAATGTAAAAGATATGATGGTGAAGTTTCGTTTTTTAAATGGAACTATATATTTTTTTTCGATCGGGCGATAGTGCTTTTCAAGACGAATTCATCAAGGTTTTATGTACTTACCCGATTTTTATTAGTTTTCGAGATATAACGGTTAGAAAGGGTATAGTCGGATAAGGTGGTCAAATGTGCCCTTGAGTCGAATTTGAGACCCAACTCATCAGTAGGTAGCATATCCAGAAAAAACATCTCACACCAAGTTTCAATCCCCTATCTCATCCGTGGGGGTAGTAAAAGGGAAAAAACGAAATTCCGGTTTTTGGCCCTTTTTGCCTATTTAATTTCGTACAAAAATTCTGAAAAAATTCTAAAACATTGAGGTCCAGATAGCGCATCTTACAGAATTTTTTCGGATTTTTTGATCGCAAACTGTCATAAAATCAGTCGTATTGTTGCGGTAAGTGCCGTGGGTTTTTGACTCTGCCTGCCGAAACTGATAGCCGAGGGTCTACGGTCCCAACGATAAGTCCGAAGAGTACGAAACGGAAAGAATTGTCCATTACGCTCTAAGTTTTCCGCATCGAGGACGATGGACAATTCTTATTCAAGTTTTATTTCAACTCTTATTCAAGTTATGACAAGTTTTTCTAGAAAATGAACTTTTTATCTATCATTAAATAATACTTGTTGACTGTGTAAGTTTTAGCTAAGAGTTATGGATGGAAAATAATTGAAAACTGTAAATATAATAAAGGACGTCATCCCAGTTGACAATGGATTTTTGGCAACGTCGAGTGAATAACTAAATATTTATTCAATAAACCAGTCCTGCATTGATCGTCTAAAACTTTGTTTCGTATAATTAATAAAACTAGGCTCTACAGTTATATTATATTAGATCGATAGGTACTTTTTAACTGTCTCAGTGAAGGAGAATATAAACATTTGACTGTGAACCACAGGATGAATTTTATCGATCCAGATAGTGGTACACACTCAAAATATCGAATACTATGGCATATAACAGAATCCATTATTTTACGATATGAGAGCGTCATACAGGTTATAACGTAGTGTCGAATTTTGGTTTTGTTATGTATAGTAGAAGTGTGATTTTAATACAGGAATTGCTGCATTTTTCTAACTTTTATTTATAATTATGAGAATAATTAATTATCGAGAATTAATCCAAGGGTAACTCAGTTATAAAATTATTTTTGCGAATATCACAAAAACGGAGACCATACGGCGGCAATATGTAGGTATAGAGACAAAATAATCAGAAACGAAATCTTAACAACACATTTCAAGGTCACAAAATAGGCGAGGAATCGTCACAGTACATAAGTACTATTATTTTTTCTAACCAATTATCGAATATACTTCTTTTTCTTACTATAAACGAAATATCCTATATTTCGTGAATTGCGTGAAAATCGATTCATTATGTTAACTTTTGTAGCTGTAGATAAAATCTGTAACTTCACGCTATGAAAAATGGCATATGATATTTTTTAGAAATAACGGAGTTAATGTGTCATTTTTTGTAAAAATGAATTATGTTACTTTTTGTAACGCATGTCCTTTTGTATTATACATATTACCTATAATGTATATGTATACAAAATTCTATGGTTTTCGGAAAAGAGAAAACAACTTCAGTGACTATCTTTAAAATTTTAACAACCATTCTTACTAAAATGGTATTAGATAAAATGTTAATTTACAAAAAGTTCTTCCCATCAATTTCGAAAAGTGAAAAATGTTTTCTCTTATAAATGTTATCATCACTTACCTTTAGTTTTCTAGGTATATTAGAAAATTTTTTCAAATTTTTATCCCAATTTAAATTAAGTGTCTTTTAATTTTGCATTAAGTTGGACTATAGAATTACTTTGAAATCACATTATTGTAATTTGTTCGTCTGAGAAAATTGAATTAAAACCAATATCAATCTTACATACAAATAAAGACAGCTTGATTTCAAATCAAAAACGTTCTTATTTTTTAAATTTCAATTATAAGAAATTGACAAAGTTAAACAAAATATTTTAAATTAGCCCAATCCTTCATGAATAAAACAAAAAAAATTTAGCTAAATCGGCTGAGTAGTTTCTGAGAAAAAATTCCTAAGTGAACCCTATTTTTGTCAAAATGGACAAAAATTACAAACGTTGAAGTCTTGCCATTCCTTAACAAATTCGAAACCGGCAAAATGTTGATTTAAACTTCCCTTAATTTCACATGGACTACGACATATTTCGATTAGAGCAAAATCGGAGATGGTGACTTCCAAAAGTGATCGATTTGACATGGAATGTCCCTAGTCTGAACTGTTTATAGCTCGTAACTACGTTAACCGATTTCGATGAAAGGGTATAGTTGGATAAGTGCCCTTAAATCAAATGCGACGAGTGATATATTATTCGATACCTTATCAAGATAAAGTAATTTTAAGAAAAAAAATACATCGACTTCGAAATGCACTAAAAAGTATAAA
The DNA here is from genome assembly GCF_050947335.1 of Megachile rotundata. Taxonomy (NCBI): domain Eukaryota; kingdom Metazoa; phylum Arthropoda; class Insecta; order Hymenoptera; family Megachilidae; genus Megachile; species Megachile rotundata. Next base: position 1,216,331 of record NC_134992.1, read on the forward strand.
ATAATTTCTATTTCATTCAATCATACAATTACGTCATAGATACGAGGTGTGACACAAAAGTAACGAGACTAGGTCTGTAACTTGAAAAAACAATGGAATTAGCAGCAATTGTTTTTGTGGCATCATCCCACATACCTCCTCTATCCATGTTGCCAATTTCGATTGAATCAGTCATACCATTTGGAAATATTGCGTTATTTAGTGAACACGTGCAACTGCATTCTGCCGGAAAAATGTCTAACGTAAAAACCGAACAGCGAATAAACATCAAGTTTCTTGTAAAATTTGTTGAAATCTTTTGTAACATGTGATGAGACATGTATTTTTACCTATGACTCACAAAGTAAGCGCCAGTCGATGCAATGGAAGTCTTCAGGATCCCCAAAATCCAAAAAAGAACGCATGTCAAAATCAAAATTCGACATTAATGGAATTGTAATGATTGAGTGGTTTCCCAGTGGTCAGACTGTTAACTAACACTATTACATTGAAATACTAAAAAGACTTCGTGAAAAAATTAGGAAAAAAAGGCCACAGTTGTGAAGCGATGGATGGCTATTGCTCCGGGACAAAGCACCCGCTCACACGTAAAGTTAAATTTTGCTTAAAGGGAACCCATTTCACCTCAGTTGAAGAGGTTCAGGCAAAAACGGAGAATCGTCCGAAAGGACTTCCAAAAACCTCGTTCCAGAATTGTTACCAGCAATAGCAGCGCCGAATGCATAAGTGTGTGAATGCTGAAGGGGACTACTTTGAAGGTGATAATGTCACGGAGAACTGATTCTGCAGGTAGAATGATTTATTGGACTAGTCTCGTTACTTTTGTGTCACACCTCGTATGAATAGAACCTATTTACTCGTTAGGTAGTATATTAAATACATCTCAAACTTTTCGGAGGCGGCGCAAAATTAAAAGATTTTCTTGAACATGTCAACCTTTGGACAGCCGAACATAGGCAAAGCTTGTATAGCTATTTTTTTTTCTATACATATAACTCGACAGCACGCCGCGAAGTAAGTGTTAGTGCGTATAGAATGTAACTATGGTCTATCTGGAATCTAGATTCATAGAGTATGCGACGGAAAGACTCGATCGCCGCATATACTACAATATAAAGATAGAGCCCATCTGCCGCAAATTTGGTAATTCCCGTGTCGAGGGCTCCGTTTATAGGTTCTTAGATCCATGGCTTCCACATGCGAACGAAGTCGATTCAATTTCATTTATATCAGAAACATTGCGAAATGAAGATGCAGTCGTTACATTTACGTATATTACCAGATATATCTATAATGGTTCGTATTCTTCCTCAGGATTATTAATTTCCAATACGCCATACCAAAATCAACTGGTTATTGGCAGCAACGTTTACTGAGGTATTTTTAATTTTGCGCCGCCTCCGAAAAGGTTGAAATGTATTTAATATACTACCTAACGAGTAAATAGGTTTCATTCATATCTGTTACGTAATTGTATGATTGAATGAAATAGAAATTATTTTATACTTTTTAGTGCATTTCGAAGTCGGTGTATTTTTTTTTCTTAAAATTATTTTATTTCACGCTTTTTAGTGGAATGGGGAGAATTGTATAGGATACTGAGAGACAGTTCTTCCGGGCTTTTTTTTTTGTCTGCTTAAATGCCATGAGCATAATTAAGTAAAAGACAACATGGATATTCGTTTTTCAATTCTTTTTGCAACAATAATCCTTTGTAACTAAAAAATGAAAAAATTTTTGGTAATGGTACCAATGGGGAGTCAGAACCTACCAGATGCAAAAGGTTTCGTTCCGATCGGTCCATCCAGAAAAAAAAATATACTGATCGAATTGAGTAACCTCCTCCTTTTTCGAAGTCGGTTAAAAAGATAATTTGTATCAAGTTTTAACTTGACTAGGGATAACTAAATGGCAGAAAGTAAGAAACGTGCTTCTTACACAATTTGTCACGAATGAAAGATATTACAGATAAGACATATTTTATAGAATATATATTTTGTAGAAACGGAAAGAAAATTTGAAAAGTGGTCACTAATTTTTTTAAATCAATATAAGAAATTGTCAAGTGTAAGTCTTTCTTTCTGCAGTAATTAAATCCATTTTTTATCACAATTAATAAGGATATAAGAAAAATAAATCGGAAAGTAAATTTTGCAATGTTATATTACCAAAAATTGTTATGTCTTTCCGGACACTTCTTATACTTTTAAGGTAGACAAATAATCCAAATCCCAAACAAATCCCATTCAAATTAATTCCCTTAAGTAATTACTAACCAAGTTTTCACTTCTCATACTGACAAGTTTTGTAGCCATGGGTTACATTTTTCTAAATGTTATTCAAACTACCAAAATTGTGTCTTTTCAAGCTATTTTGTGTGAAAGAAATAAAAATGAGTTACAACAACTGTGATTTACAACGAATGGGAAGACTGGAAATTTCTATCTAAAATTTAATTAGGAAATTGCGAAGTGTTGTTAAACATTGTTGTGGTACAATAGTACCGCATATAATGCGTGGTAGCATGCGAGGCACCCTACCTGAGCCTTCTAAGAACCTCTTTATAAAAAGTTTGATTGTGAATTTCTGAATTTTATCAATTTCTTGTGAATTTTAGATAGTATCCAGAAGAGCGTAACCAGTAAGTTGGGAGGCGTGCCAAAAACCCTCATCACTAACGCGAAAAATAAAAACAACACCTTCGTCGGTGTGCATATGCACAAGGGAACTATTTTGAAGGAAACAACTTTGATCTATAAAAAAAATAAAATTTCTAGTTTAAATCATCAGTCTTATTACTTTTCTGCCACACCTTTCATTATGGAATGGGATGGGAACATTTACTTTATGAGTGATTAAGCAGCTATACAATAAATGATGTAATACTGTAAAAAAGAGGTCGCAATTTACGATGTATTGTCGCGTTCACACCAAAGTAAACTAATTATCCTAGCTTTCAAATACAACGATGATTGGTAGGCACCTATGCTTGCGTGTACACTGATATACCGCAAACAACGCGATTAGCACCATGTTTTGTACTCAGAAACAATTGTGATATCGACCTGTCTATATATCGTTCCATAGCTCTCCATTCGCATTGAAGAGATCTCCAACGGAATGACAGCCAGAAAAATAAAATTGTGCCCAGCAGACTGTTCCCATAGAATACTGCACCAACTGTTGCTGCTCCTATGCCACCTGAAATATAATATTATGTCATTCATTTTATCTTGTCATTCTTTATCGCATGTGACACGAGCAAAGAAAAAAATTGCAAAATACATAGGTGTTCAGTAAAGTTCCATTTCGTCCCCTATAACTATCGATCGAAATATTATTTCATTCAGAATATTAACAGGTGCACTAAGATACGGGACATATTGTAAAAAAGTAGTCGCGAATCTATAACTCGTATGCAAAAGGTGGCACATACGGTAATTTTATTCGCCGTATCAATGATTTATGAACTATATCATTTTATGCTATAAAATTATTTTACATTATAAAATGATTATATTTTAATTATTTTATACTATAAAGCAATAATTTATATTATACATTATTCAAATCTTTGTTCAGCTGTCACGATATGTATAAATAAAATTTTGTTTTACACGAAAACGGTTTATTAAAAAATACAGTTATTCCTCGAATCAATTGATACACTGTAGTTGCATGAAAGATACTGAAAAAGAACGATTATACTCCATTCTAAATAAAAAGCAACATTTTAGTAGCACGAGTCAGAATTTTAACTAACAAACCGATAAATTTAATTTGTGTATTACCAAAAGCGACAAAATATGAAACAGTTGTAAAGAAATTGATGATTCAATGTGTAATAAAATGTAGAGGAAAAATAATATGTCAACTTTTGATTTGTAAAGATGTAACTTGCCTTCTGATAAGTTCACATTAAATCACATTGGAACAAAAATTGTTAAAGCAGTTATACCGAAAAATCACTATATTATGAAATCTTTTAAAAATTCAATGGAACATAAATAGTAATATCTATACACTAGTGAAATTTTAAACAAAATAAACGTACTTATACGTAAATAATTCAATTTATAATCATAACGTCATACATATGTGTAAAATATAGAAAAAGCATTTGCTAAGAGTACATTATTAATTATGACGTGAGAAAGTTATGCAAAATTTTTTTAATCAAATTAAATATTAAAGAAGGATATAATAGGATTTTACATTAGGACGAATGAAACTGATTTATCGTATAACTTCTAAAATGAAGCCTTAAAACAGAGACAGGTGCATTCTCCATCAATACTTTACATAGAATGATTGACTCGAAAAGTACTAATTTATTTCTTATTTTGTATTATTGGCATACTTTACTTACTTTGTATGAATATTATATTAAAAATGATGGCTGTACAACTGACTTTTTTGTCAATATTATTTCATTTATTGTATTTACTTATACAATTCAAATTTTAAATTCGACTATTGCGATGCAATCAACGCAAACTTCATGGAATTAAAATTTGTAAAACTTGAAAAAAAACAAATTTTAGTTATCTTCTCCGATTAATAACAAAAAAGTGTCTTTAAAAAATCTAACTACAAAGTCGCAAGATAGAAATTTCGCCACTTAAAATAAGCCTAAAACTACATTGCAAACATTGGTAATTTTTCGGTTATTTAATAATGCTTTGGAGTTTCGTCACATGATTTGCTAATGTTTGAACATGTATTTTTGAATTTTCATGAATAAGACTAATAGCAAAATAACAAGAAACGAATAAATTTATCTAACCAATCAATTAATCCAAGAAGAAATTATATAAAATTGTAAATTTGCAATGTTTCGAAAATGTATAACAAAAATTTGTGATTACAAAAGATAAGAGAAATTTTAAACACGTTCGTTAGTTATAAAATGGTATAGTCGGATAAAGGGATTAAACATGCCTTTAGACCAAATTTATCAATGAATATATTACTTAATTGATCGTTGAAGGATATCATTTTTGCCAAGTATCAAACCGATACCTCTACTTGAAAAGTACTTACAGGACGAAACGCAACGTACGTCATAGAGCGAAATATCCTTGATTTTTTTCAAAATTTTCCGTACGGGACAACAAAAGATATAAAGCTTAAACTGCAAATTATGTTTCACTTTGTAATTACCTTTCAAGTAGGAGTAGCAGCTTTATACTTGGTAACAATTTTTTCCTTCTAACGATCTATTAACTAACACTTTCATTAATTAATTTGATCTAAAGGCATTTTTGACCTCCTTATTTAGCTATATCCTTTGCTATTTATTTAAGTTTAACAAAATACATGGACTTTGTGGGAATATTATTCTTTGTTACTTGTTTGCAACACCATATGATGAAATTATATTACACAGTATATTTTAGGATGTCTCAAAAATAATCCACAACCTGAAAACTCCAGGTTCTCTATGCTAAAATGGATAGAAATTTTCTTTATCGTTAATGCTTTTGTATTAAAAATATACAGTAATACTTCTCACAATGCAATTGAAACCCAATTGAAAATTGAAACCCAGGGGCTGTCCTTTACTCGCCACGACTCGCCTTTGTCGGCGGCGGCAAAAGCGAGCTGTCGCTGGTTCGCCAATCTAGCAAGGACACATATCGAACCGGGACACACCGATTTTAATGAAACTTATGTGAAAGATAGTTCTCAAGAAAATATATGACACGTATTTTTTTATCGGCCATCGTTCACATTGAAGGAATGAAAATAGCTCTCAAAGTTAAGGGCTGTAATCATACTTTTGGGAATATCTGCGGAATTAAAGGAGATAATTGGAAGCTTTTGTTTTAAAATTGTTATCGTCTTTAAATAGAGAATTTTTGTACGTACAAAATTTTAATAAACGCAAGGAACATAGGCTTTTATGGCCAACATTGCTAAAAAATAATTTAGTTTAATTAAAAAAAGTATATATAAAAATGTAGTAAAAAAAAGTAAAAATTAAAAAATTATACTGCCGTATTAACATTTTGTCTAGCTCGAGCGATAGGTGCAGGAAGAGACATTTTGCACTGTGGGAGGATTTACTGCGCATGGGACACCGTGTATACAGAGTGTGGCCAGACGGGTGGTACAACCGAGCAGGACGTGATATTACATATAAAAATAAGTCAAAAAAAAAAGAATAACATTTTTTCGTTTATCGCTTCATTTTCGAGAGAATCAAGTTCGAAAATTCTATCCAGCATGCGTGAGCTATACCAGCCTTAAGTTTAAATATGTATTATAAATAAGAAATGTTAATATTAATGTTGATATTATTTATTATGACTAATAGTTCGGGTACTGGTATTATGATGCGCACTAAGTTTTCATAACTTATGTTAGGATTATTAGCAACGGTATTAACAACTTCTGTTTCTAAATTTAGGGATCTTCTACTGCTACCAGATTTATGGTAATTGTGAAAAGAACCACATTCAATTAATGTTTGATCTTCCCTGTGTATCATTCTTTTATCCGACGATTTGAAAGTTGTTTCCTATAAAGATTGATAAAATCTTTTATCATATCGACATATTTGCGGTTATTGAAACTAGACATTGTCACAGCTCGCCTGATAAAAGCAGAATAAAAGTAGAAGAAAGTGATATGGTTAAAAAAAAGATGTAAACATTAGAAACGTCAACCTTAGAATGCATAACAAAACTTATAGCGAACAATGACTTGCTAGACAGACAGTGCAGTGCACGCGTACTGAATAGAATTTCCAAATTCGATTGTCTCGAAAACGAAGCGTTAAACGAAAAAATGTTATTCTTTTTTTCCGATTTATTTTTACACAGATAATCATCTCCAGTTTGGTTGTACCACCCCTCCGGCCAGACCCTGTATAAATGAGTGTAAGAATCGAAAACGAAGTATTCATTTAGTATTTATTTTAAATATTTTTAGTAATCATTAATAATCGGTTTAATAAAAACTTTACAAATATTATGAAATAAAAATATAAAAATTTTGGCACTATTTATACGCAGATAGTTTTACTTTTTTCAGTAACTCATATTATTATTTTGCAAAATAATTGTCTCATAACTTTAAAATTTGTATTTCCTTCTTTTTTTTTAGCCCTGCTGGCGTAGCTTCGTTTATGATTCTCAAAGCTTTCAACGTAACAAAGTCCATTCACGAAGATTTCATTAAGTAAGATTATTCATTTTAAAAAGATATGTAGTAAATTTTTAGTAGTATGTAGATATCTGTAGTATTAACAAGTTAACCCATTTATAACGAATGGCGAACGATCACGACAAAGCTATATTGATGATTTGCACAACTGCCACATTGAAATATCAAAGACGTAATAAATATTGATATCCACATAAATATATAATTAAAAATAAAAGTGATAAATACAAAATATAGGTGTAACTTAATTTAACGAAATTAAATTAATCCTAATGAATGAATTTTATTCGATGTTTGTACTATATTTTTACTGTATTTTTTAAAACCTGATAACGTTATGAATGGATTAAACAAAACATTTCTTAACTAACAACGCGAGCATAATCTTTGATACAAATTTTTGTTTAGAGTGTAATAATCGTACGAGTACCACAAACTGCAAAAGATAAAGACTATTTTCTTTGTGATAAACAAGTTTTAATTTATTTTCATATTTTTTCTACAAAATAATTTATAAAGAAAGTAAAAAATAAAGTATAAATATATTCTAACAACGAATACGAGTAATATAAAGAAACTCTGATTAAACAAAGAGTTTCATAAATTTTTATGTTAATTCAAATTGTTCATTCATAGATATATAAATAGTGTCCAACAGAGTAATATTACTTACCATCTCTTTGAAATGTTTCAGCATTTAAAACCTTAAACGTATGAATCACTGATATGATTGTTGTAAAAAGTAGCATTATAATAACGAAAACTGAATAAATGACAAGAAACGAAAGTGGCTTAAACCGAAGTTTTGAAGGTGATGACGATCGAATTCCTGCTACTGGAAATACACCAAATAGTTGAGCGATGCTTAAAATAGGGCCAATTGCGCAATAAAAACTTTCTGTGACCTGTGAACAAAAAGTTAACATAAAGTTAACATGATATGCATGTAATTTACATAGTGACAAAATAAATACAATAATTAACACGTTAACTGTCGTGAACTTCATTAGTATTCAATGTCTCTTTAAGGTATACATGATGAAATGATTAATAGCAGAAAAGAGAAAAAAGTTTTGAAGAATATTATTAAACTCAAAACCTTCCCTGAGATTACAGGACTTGGTGCAAAAACTCAGATTATTTTCAATGCTGTTAGATTACTTTAACGACAAGTACATCTGATGTTCTTCTTCGTATCGTTATGGATTGCCTGTAACCATTGATAAATTTTTAGTTTTTAAATTTATAATTTTATATATTTTTAAATTCTTTAACTAAGAAATTTGTGATTTTGTATATTTTCACATTTTTGCACTCAAAAATTTAAAAGTTTGTAAATTAAAAAATATGAAAAACATTCAAGTTGAAAATTTCTGAATTCGAGTTTTTGAAGGTTTAAAATTTTCTATATTTTTAAGTATAAAAATGGTAATATTTAAATTTGGAAATTTAATAATAAAGTTGGAGATTTGAAAGATCAAATGTAAAACTTCCGTAAACACATAGCTTGGGGCAAAAGCATATTAGCTGATCAAGTTAATAACATATGATGTATATATACGAATAACAAACGTTACATTAAATGTTACATAAGAGAAACAAATTCAAAACAAATTTGAAAATTGACTCTTCGTAATGTATTGTAATTACAGTTTGTATTTCTACTTTATTTTTATTATGACGCTTAACGTGTTAATTATACTTATTTGCCTGGTAAAAATAAATAATTTTTAAATTAATAAACACTTACTCCTATATCTCGGGAGTAATTGCGTTCACGTCGTAATCTTTCAGAAGATAGGTTGATCATCTGATTTAATCGTAATTCTTCCGCGTTATTGCCATTATTTTGAGAGATAAGAGAAGGCCAAACTTTTTTACCCAAAATCTTATTAATAGCTTCATTCGAGACACTTTTCGATTTTGACATTATAAATTCGGCTTCTTAATAGATATTTATAAAGGCAATCATTATCTCGTACATTTTTCATAATCCTGTTAAAATGTTCGGTTATCACTGATGCCCATGGAACATCTGTAAAAGCAATCTGTAAAAGCATTTGTGTTCATATATTCGTCATCAATCATTAAATTCCTACTTAAAAGCTCATCGGATAAAATAACGTTTATTATGTGATTTGCTTCCTATGACAAATTATTTTATTCTTTATTATTCCAAAAGTTGTTTGCGTATATGCACAGTTAATTAAGGAATCAATTTATAGTGATTTAAAACAGTATTTGTATCCTGTCAGTTAACGGCTTATTATTAGAATAATTACCAAATTTCGAGCATTTAAATGTTTTGGTGCACACGAATTTTTCTTACTTTTGATAAGTAAATATGTAACGAAGTATTTTAAGGATATGTGATAATATTTAGAACTTCATAGAGATAGTTGAACTTTTATTACTATAAGGCTACACTCGTTATATTAAATATACTCAAAGTGAGACTAGGAAATTTATTTTTGAATAAAATAAACATCAAATGTGTCCTATATATATTATATTTAATTGTATAAATTATATTATATTATGTAAGAATTCATACTAATAAGGGAATCACCCAAAAGTAATACGCTGATTTTGATAAAATTTTTATATGTTACAGAACTTAAATATCCAATTTGAAGTTGTGAAAATAACCCTTGAATTTGGGACTGAAGAAGCTATTTTCACAAAATCTCGAAAACTCTAGGTAAAAAATTTAAAATGCAAATTTTTTTATTCTGAAAGGCCCATGATATGGTGTACGTGGTTTTTGGAAAAATTTGTTTGTTTAAAAAATATGTTAAAAATTAATATTATACATATACAATAGAGCGAACGCGCAGCGGTGCGACAACTAATAATAATTATACGCTAAATAACAGTCACACCGATTAATTTACTGACTAGCGGTAGTTTAAGTATCTGTAATTAGGAGTGTGTTAAAGTAGAAATTTTAAAAATAATTAATAAATAAAAAGTGGTATTTGTCGTTGAAGTGTTTTCAACGTAAATCATTTCTTTATAAAAAACTGTGTTTTTCATTGAGGACGTGACATTAATAAAATTGGTGGCAGCGGTGGGATTATTCCAGTATCGCCACGAGAGGAAATACAAGTAGCTGACCAGAAACAACAGATACTAACTACCCCGTAAACATAACGGAGGAACAACCACTAGGAAAAGCAACTGTAAGTACGTTCCAATTTACTACTTATACAAAATGGCAACCAATAACCTTGATCTAGGCGAAATACACAATGCAGTAGAAGCAATAACAGAAGTAGCTAGAGAGACTAAAAGTAGTAGACATCCATCGGTCACAACCGACGATGAAGAGATTCAAACACCTAAAGAAGCCATTGAAGTAATACGAGACTTCGACGGAAAATCACAAAGTTTAGAGGCATTTATAGCCGAAATCGACGAAGTAAGAAGATTAGTACCACGCAAGAAACAAAATTATTTCCTCCGTTTAATAAAAGCGAAAAGAATAATAAGTACGGTAGTGCGCGAAATAGAAGCGTACACCACGAACACGTACAATGAATTCTTCGAAGCACTTCAATTAATGTATAATACGTTAGTACGCAACTCGTCGAAGTATGGCAAAATAGTAGGTCGCGATGCTTTCAAAATCGAAATGAGACTATAACGCAATATGCTAATCGATTTTTGAAAATTTAGAATAAAGTACTAAGCTATACGGTAAATTCAGAGGAATCAGTAGAAAACAAAATAACATATGCCGAATACTAAAGGAAACAGGGACTCCGCAAATTCCTATTAGGGCTACATATGGAATACGCGACAGGCTATCGCGATCGCACAAACTTCCGAATTACAATAAATGACTCGCGAAACGATGAAGCGCCAATTTGAACCGCAAAGTGATACAAAAAATATACCACGAAACGTCATTAATAATAAGGACCGTAAAGATAGACCAACTGACAGGCGTGATTTACAGACTTGTAACTACTGTAAAAGGCTAGGACACTTACAAGGAAAGGCACGCAAGTGTCCCCCTCCGATTTTGATGAAACTTCGTAGGTTTGTTAAGCAGGCAAAAATAAGGGACACGTATTTTTTTTTATCGGCTGAGACGCGGGTTTAAGGGGTGAAACGAGCCCTTAAAGTTTCGACCCCTTTTGGCTATCTCGAAAACCATACGAGATACATTAAGTCTTCTAATAGGAAAGTTGTAAGGTTTCTAGCGTATAATAACAGGATGTTAAGGAATTTTGCAAAATACAATTTGTTTATAACAAAAAGTTTTTCATAACCCTATTTTACAATTTATTCAAATTTGTATAATGACAAAAACTGTAGGGAATTTTATTACAAATCCATTGGTATATATATATATACGATATTGCCTCCTACAATTCCTCAGATTTTTATCATATACAGGGTGTCCCGCAATTAGTGTAGGACCCGAAAAGGGGTGGTAGGTGGGGCAATTCTGAACAACTTTTTCCTTTGCCAAAATATTGGTTGAGGCTCCATTTTCGAGTTATTAGCAAAAAACACTGACCAATGAGAGCGCGCATAGACCGGGTGCGCGAAAGCATGAGCAAAAGCTTCGAAATATGACGGCCGATCGTCGTCGTGAACAAATGTATCGATACTGTCGGTATAACGTCGGTATAACGTCGGAATAACAATATAACTGACTTGAAAAATAGAATACACAATGCATGCGTAAATATCCCGTGCGAAATTATGGAAAACGTCGAGAACGAATTTGTAAAACGTATACAAACTTGTATTTCAAATAGCGGAAAGCACGTGGAATAAATTTTTTGCATATTATTTTTTGTTAAATTGTCTTTATACCTACCTTGTACTGAAACATTTAAATAAATGTCCCAACCTTCCAAATTACAATTAATATCATCTTCGATACGGAAAACTTAAACCGTAATGGACAATACTTTTCACGTTACTTACTCTTCGGACCTGCCATTTTGACCATACACCCCGCCTATCTGTTTCGGCAGGCAGAGTCAAACCAGCGGCACTTACCGTAACAATAAGAACGTTTTTATGACTTACTCGTCAAACCGAGATGTCACTGCTGAAAATCAGTAAATTTCTAAGCGTTATATCTCGAAAACTAATAAAAATCGGGTAAGTACATAAAACCTTGATGAATTCGTCTTGAAAAGCACTATCGCCTGATCGAGAAAAAATTATAGTTCCATTTAAAAAAACGAAACTTCACCATCATATCTTTTACATTAATAACAATAAAAAAATTTTGCTTCTGCCAAAACATAGGGCCTCTTTTACCCTGCAATTTCCATATAAGCACTTTTTCGTGACATCAATAGTTCATGAGATATCACGCTGTAACACTTTGGCGCGGACACCCTGTATACTCGTATATATATATATATATATATATATATATACCAATGGATTTGTAATAAAATTCCCTACAGTTTTTGTCATTATACAAATTTGAATAAATTGTAAAATAGGGTTATGAAAAACTTTTTGTTATAAACAAATTGTATTTTGCAAAATTCCTTAACATCCTGTTATTATACGCTAGAAACCTTACAACTTTCCTATTAGAAGACTTAATGTATCTCGTATGGTTTTCGAGATAGCCAAAAGGGGTCGAAACTTTAAGGGCTCGTTTCACCCCTTAAACCCGCGTCTCAGCCGATAAAAAAAAATACGTGTCCCTTATTTTTGCCTGCTTAACAAACCTACGAAGTTTCATCAAAATCGGAGGGGGACACTTGCGTGCCTTTCCTTGTAAGTCGGACTTAGAAATTTTACGAAAACTATTCGTTACGGATTTGGTAATTTTTACAAATCAACTGTTTAGGACGGCTTTCCGAGTCATTCGTTCGGACTCATTTCCAAATATTATTCAAAAGATTAATTTCTTTTGAATAAACGTGCGCGAGGCAGCACATTGATGACACTTTCATTTTCATCATTGGTGATCGACTCTTCATCGCTATCTTCAGTGTCAGTTGTTTCACTTTGAATATAATCCGCTTCATCTTCAGATGATAGTTCAGAATTGTTGCATCTGATTCTACATTGGAGCACTCTTCACTTATTTCCGTTAGCTTTTCCAATAATTCACTTCTATTCAACATTTCTTTCATGAATTTAGGGCGTAAAAGACATAAAATAAACAACTTGTTACAACAAGTATCACTGCATAAAGATTCGAATAACAAGTACTACTTTAGCTTATTGAGCAACTGCAACTTATCAGCTATACGCCCAAATCGACAATTTATCATGTGACGGTAATCGAAAAAAATGAAAACTGTTATTTCAGTACAGAGCCGAACTGGTCATATAAGAAATTTACTCAATTCAATAATAAGAATCATTTGATTATTTTAAATTTCCCAAGCAGTCAAAATGACTGCTTTGGGCAATATAAGTATAACACATATACAATATATACCGGAAATGAAGGAGGGGGGAGGTAACTACAATTATTAATAAACACATTTATATGTTGTACAAAAAGTCACAAAATTCTAAGAAATTGTGTCATTATATGTATACATAATTGTTTTTCTAATTGAAATTAAAAAGCAGTCAAAATGACTTCCTTGGGCAATCTAGTGTTAATTATATACTTTGTAAATTAATACATAATGTTCATTGAAGATTTATTTACTTGAAAAGTGGAGTATAAATACAAATGACCCTAATGATCGACACAAAATATCCAAAAAAAGAGAATGAACCCGACATACATATAAAACATTAGCTTTATCAGACTATTAGTTCCTACAATATTAATTAAAAATGTTCAGTATAATATTAAAAATTAATAGTATAATGAAGCTAATATTCCATATTTGATGTCCAACCTACCTGCCACGCATTTTCTCTGAACACATCATTCGGCTACGGGAGACATTCGATATTATAGTCTGTGATAAAACTAATATTCTATATTTGGGGTCTATTCTATCTACTCCTCAACACTTGCAAGTTTTGTGTAAATTAGCTACCAGGGACATTCGAAACGACCAAAAATTAGATTGAAAACGCGCAACAAAGTTATCACAAATTACTACATTGCCAATGAGTTAATTTCTTAATAAATTCTTCTTATAAAATTTCTTATAAATTTCTTAGAAAAATTCTGACAGATACTAATTATTACTGATTTACTTGTACAAAATGAAAAAGGTTTGCAACATTTGCAATACCACGGTTAACCGTTTACGCAAATAGTATTTTGAATTAGTGACAAAAGTACAGGGAAAAATGAAAGGTAACAATAGTTTTGATCTAATAGCCTTCTACAATTTCTTACATCTACACTGCTGGCCAAAATTAACGCACCACTTTCTTTAGCCATTTCTTTATGTTCTGTTGGAGGTAGGACTTTGAAATTTTGAGGATAGGTAGGCCCATGGGTTATCTTAATGCTCCAGGAGTGCCATTGTTGTCTGCCACCCCCTTGCGGTATCGGCGACCACTTGAATGCTAGGGGGTCGAAAAACTGAAAAAAAATGCTCTAAATATGACAGAAAAAAAAAATCCGAAATTTTTTTACAGAATGAGGTTCTTTAGGTTGCGGCCTTTTCGAAAATGCCCGGCTCAACCGCCTGCGACACCCCTAACCCCTCCCTAATTTTCCGCCCCTTCCAAAGGGGCGGTTTTTTCGATTTTACTCAAACTTTTACCGAAGATACCTGTCCAAAAAGAAACCATCAAAACTGCTGGAAATGTGAACCAAATGAGTTTGAAAAATTGTCTGTTATGTGTTAGCATGTGGAATGCTGTGATTTTTCGTTGTGTCTTTTTGAGCGGCTGGTAATCCTATCGTTCCGAGCGCTTCCGGTTGACATTCCCGCCCCTCGAAGAAGTGCCCGAGGGTTTGCTTTCCACTCGGGCGCGCCGCCGGCGCTCGTCTCGGCCGACACGACGGTGACAGGGTACCTTCGCGGCGTCGCGTCGGTTCGTCCTCGCGTCTTAACCTTTCCTGTGACACCCAGCGTTAGCCATACGTCGGTTCATTCACCATAGCCAACCTCCTGGGGCTCCCGGCGTTAGCCATACGTCGGTTCGTCCCCGCGTCTACTTTCCTTTGGCGCTCAGGTTGATTAACAAACCTGAGGTAGCCTAGTAACACTACCTTTACCAAAATACAGCCCCCAGCCATGCGGCTGTGACCCCTCCGGCTCGTAACAAGTGAAAAAACAGCAAGAGGTGGTTTTTTGACAGCGTGTAGCGACCAAGGGGATGGTGCAAACGCGACCAAACTTTTACCAGGTATAACTAGGATCGAGAGGAAGCTTCAGTAAAAGTTTGAGCAAAATCGAAACAACCGCCCCTTTGGAAGGGGCGGAAAATTAGGGAGGTGTTGGGGGTGTCGCAGGCGGTTGAGCCGGGCATTTTCGGAAAGGCCGCAACCTAAAGAACCTCATTCTGTAAAAAAATTTCGGATTTTTTTTTTCTGTCGAATTTAGAGCCTTTTTTTTCAGTTTTTCGACCCCCTAGCATTCAAGGGGTCGCCGATACCGCAAGGGGGTGGCAATGGGCCTACCTATCTTCAAAATTTCAAAGTCCTACCTCCAACAGAACGTAAAGAAAGAAACGGCTAAGGAAAATTGTGCGTTAATTTTGGCCAGCGGTGTAGTACCCACACTAACATAAACTACCAATAGAGGCATTCTACCTTGAAATTGAAGAAGTGTCATTTGCTTTTGTTAGTTATTTTAACTATTCAATATTCACCGTTATTAAAATGCGTTAGTCTTCTGTTCCAGTAGTGTAATATTACTGCGTGAAATGCTCGATAATTACATCGAAAAAAAACGTTTCACTTTTATCATAGTATTTTAACATTAACTGTACCAAAACGCCAAATAACCGGTTTACACGTTCCTTATTTTAAATTACAAAATTTGTGAAGATATTATTCTTGAAATCTGTATGGTATAGCACTTCCAACTACTTTACTACTTTAAACATTTATTTAATGGGACAATTTTTAAAATATTTTATTCAATCTTTTAAACACGTCTTTTTACAATTCAAGGATGGCAAAGGACTGATAACAAATCAATTGAACATTAACGGCATTCATACGTTTCCAACGATCATTCGTCTCCACTTGCAACACCTTCATTCACTCCATTCACACTTCAGAGAATTATAATAACCATATAACGGGTCTTACAAATAATATTAAACCAATAAATGCCTACAGTTCGGCCATTCTGACAATATTAGCCGTCCCGGCTAATCGAAACGCAACTAAATTCCTTTTAACATAAATTAATTAATTAAATTTTCATTAATATCTTCAACATACTATAAACTTTTTACTTCACCATTCAATCATAATACTTAACAAACGAATACAAAAATACAAGAATTAACACACTAAACACAAAACAATTAAATAATTAAATCGTTTTATAAGGCCGCATGTTGTCAGAAGACAAAATACCATGATACGGTATTTGGGTTATTTGAAATGCTTCAACATCACCAATCACATATCGGTCACAATCAAGCACTTTTTCAACTACATACGGTCCTTTGAATTTAGGTATTAACTTTTTGTTCGCGCCCGCTGAAGTATCAATATTTTTAATCATAATATAATCTCCAACATTATACACTAATGCATCCTTACATTTACTATTATAATATTTTTCATTAACCACTTGTATTTTATTAATATTCTTTGCCGCTTTTTCACGTATTCCTTCTAAATCCCTGTTTTCACACACATTCGATTCCAACCACAAACGTAAGGAATCATTCCGATCTCCTAATTGATCAACACCAAATAATAAACGACTCGGAGTATCATTCGTCGCTCGACAAACTGTGTTATTTAAAGTAAATTCCACTTGTTCCAAAACTCCATCCCATTTATTAGGCGTTTCACACAATTTTGCAATCATTGGAGTAATGACTTTATTAAATCGTTCTACTTGACCATTTGCTCGAGGAGTGCCTACCGCAATAAGTACAAGTAAATGCAGTTCCACGATCCGTTATTATACGTTTAGGTTTACTATACGCACGAAAATATTCTTTTAGAAATTTAATTATTTCTTGGGCGCCTGTAGACTTACACGGAAATAACTTAATAAATTTCGTAAATCCGTCAATTACAACTAACAAATGTTTATACCCTTTCCCTGTTTTTTCTAATGGCCCCAAATGGTCAATATGTATTGTGTCAAACGGTACGTTCCCTTTAGCAATACTATGCAAAACTCCCACTCTTTTCCCATTCGGAGGTGAAAATTCTATGCATCGAAGGCAATTGGTAATGTATTCCTTAACTTTATCTCGTAAATTCGGAAACCAGTATAACTTGCTAATATTACTAATTACTTTATCCTGCCCCACATGACCTAAATCATCATGGCATGAACGGATTACTTTATCTTCCATCAAACGCGGCACATAAAATAATAATTTTTTCATTTTATTCTTCCTATAAACCAATCCATCGCGTAATTCAAAGTGCTTCATTTCCGACTTTTCCAATAATTCACGTATTTTCCCAATTTCAGGATCTTTATCCTGGCATAACGATAAAGTTTGCTCAAAAGAATTACCTTGAATTACTAAAATACTACTACAACGACTTAAGGCGTCAACGTGACTCATTTTGTTACCCGGTCTATGTTGTATTTCATAATCAAACTCTTGAAGGTACAAAGCCCAACGTGAAATCCTAGGGTTAATAGTTTGTTTACTTAACGTTAAACGAAAACTATCACAATCGGTAATAATTTTAAAATGAATTCCACTGAGATAAATTCTAAAACGCTTAATCGCATTCACAACCGCCAAACATTCCAACTCGAAACTATGATATTTTGCTTCTGTCGGAGTCGTACGTTGACTAAAATATGCAATTGGTTTTAAACATTTATCTGCTTGTTTTTGTAATAATATTGCACCAAATCCTAACGCACTCGCATCACAATGCAATTCGGTTTCAGCTGTGGGAGAATAAATTGACAGAATTGGTTTATTCGCCAATTGCTTTTTCAACATTTCAAAAGTACTGTGTTCTTTTTCTCCAAGAACAAATTTAGCTTCCTTTTTAACTAAATCGTACAATGGTTTTGCAATAATAGAAAACCCAGGTATAAATCGTCGAAAATAACTAGCCAAAGATACAAAACGTAAAACGTCTTTTGAATTATGTGGAATCGGATAATTAAGAACAGCCTCAATATTACTATCACTTGGCCTAATACCTTCAAAACTAACGTGATAACCTAAATAATCAACTTCAAATTGCGCAAAAGCACATTTATTCAATTTAAATGGTAATCGAGATTTTGCTGCCGTTCGAAAAACTTCCCGCAAAATTTCTAAATGTTCCTCTAGAGTTTCCGTTGCAATCATAAAATCATCAAAATAAACCAGCACTTTCTTAGCTCGAATCAAGTCACAAAATATCTTTTGAACAAAACGTGCAAATACTTTTGGAGCATTAGTTAAACCAAAAGGACAAAATAAAAATTCGAATTGACCAAGAGGCGTGACAAAAGATGTGAATTTAATTGCTTGTTCAGCCATCCGAACGTTATAATATCCATCCTTCAAATCTAACGTCGTGTAATAACATTTATTTTTAAGCTGATCTAAATTATCTTCAATTAATTGACTTGGAAAATTATCTTTAATCGTAATTTTATTAAGTTCTCGGTAATCAACACATAATCTAGTTTCACCATTTTTTTTTTCGCACTAAAACAATCGGACTACAATACGCCGATTCACTTCGGACGAATTATACCTCTGTTTAATAAATCATCCAAAATTTTCTGTAATTTCTCCTTGTCAGCGTAAGAAAGTCGCCGCGGCCTAAATGAAATTGGCTGGTCATGTTTTAAAACTATGTTCATTTCAAAATCAACAATACTAATACTTGATTCCTTTACCTGTAAATAATCTAATCGATAAGATTCTTTAATTTGTTCAACCACTGCTGAATCATTTTCCGAATTAATTTGAAGATTTTCTAACATTGTAACCGGTTCATTTACACAATCTATATTTAAAATTTGCGCAACGGCCGAATCAAAATCATTCTCAAAATCACTTTCCTTCCGAGATACCACAAAACCGTTATCAAATGACAATTTAATCGAAGGATTCGAAGAAAAATCTCGTCCCAAAATTGCCATAAAAGTCATTGTTTTATCTGGAACTACGAAAAATTTAATTTTAACAGGAATTCCTTCTACTTTAACTTCTCGATCAAAAAGACCCAATATCTCCATTCGCGAACCATTAATCCCTACAAATTCATACATTTCATCTGGTAACGGAGTTCGTATCTCTTTCGGAACCAAACTGTTTTTAATGAAACTAATTGGCGATCCAGAATCCAACATAGCACTCAAAGTATACTTACAAGATTGGTTGTTCTTAACGAATATATCAAAAGTAATGGTCAATAAATACGGTGCTGGTAACACGGGCTGAACCACGTTCGTTGACGACGCTGCACCAGGTTCTTTCCTCACACTGCTCCCTTCTTTTCTCGCACTGCTCCCACTTGGTTGATTAGACAGTCGTTTTGGACAATCCTTCAATCGATGCATTGACGATCCACATTCAAAACATGCTCCATGCTGTCGCCTTGGTTTTACACACGTAGATCAAAAATGCCTTGGTTCCAAACAATTATAGCACCTCACCATTTTCTTCTGCAAAGGCAATTTCTCCTCGAAATCAGGATTAACTTTATTCTTCCTTTCAGAAAAATTAAATTCTCTTGAATTTAATGTTATTTTTTCAAAAGCTTCTAATGATTCTTCTGTCGATCTAAATCTCATCATTCTTGCTTGATTCTGTAATCGTGAATCAGTAATTCCATCAATTGAATAATCGACAAGCTCTTCAGCAGGAATCGGCACTCGATTTCCTAAAATTATTTTGTCATGATAATAATAATCCGAAAAATTTTCTTCCGCTGTCCAAACTCGTCGCTCAAATTCTCTTCTTAAAAATAATTTGCTGGGCCGATGATCAAACATTGATTTCATTTCTTTTAACAAAGAATCAATATTTAAAACTAAATGATCTGGCTTAGAATGAAACCAGCTTGCTGCCCGACCTTTCAATTTTGAACTAACTAAAATTCTTGTTGCTTTATCGTCAAGTTCATAAGTTTCACGTAAAAGCCGTAATTGCTGCTCCCACTTCCAAAATGTTCCATCACATCCATCAAAATCGATTAATAAATCTCCAATAGCTCGAATGCTCATATTAGCTGACAACGCATTTCGATTTGTACCACCCGTTACACTTTCAACTCCCATCGGACTGGCCATGGCTCGAGCTCTCAGCAATTGTTCACGTCGAAGAAGTTCCAACTCCCTTCTTAACAAATCACATTCTCTTCTCATATTTTCTATTTCTTGAGCACCAGATTCGCTCAATCGTTCTCTATCAGCTTGCAAAGACTGCATGTTTTCCTTTTCTTCAATTCGCTTCAATTCTTCTTCTCTTGCAACTCGCTCTGCCGCGAGTATATCCCAAATATTTCTATCAAATTCTTCTAGTCTGAGAATTAACTCCGATTTTGAACCGGAAACTGGCAAATTTCGTGCACGTAAATATTTTTTCAATTCATTCATCGTAAACTCCTTGGACATCTTGAATGGTCAAAATTAACACAATTTGAATAACACACAATTTACGTCAATACGTTTCTTCTTGTTCTTCAAATTCGTCAACCCCGTTTACTGAGGTATTTTTAATTTTGCGCCGCCTCCGAAAAGGTTGAAATGTATTTAATATACTACCTAACGAGTAAATATGTTTCATTCATATCTGTTACGTAATTGTATGATTGAATGAAATAGAAATTACTTCATTAGGAAATAGGAATTATTTTATACTTTTTAGTGCATTTCGAAGTCGGCGTATTTTTTTTTTCTTAAAATTATTTTATTTCACGCTTTTTAGTGGAATGGGGAGAATTGTATAGGATACTGTGAGACAGTACTTCCGGGCTTTTTTTTGTTTGCGTAAATGCCATGAACATAATTAAGTAAAAGACAACATGGATATTCGTTTTTCAATTTTTTTTTTCGCTAATATCTCGAAAACTAAAGCTTTCCGTCAATTATGCGTAAGAAAAGGGTTATCCGGAACCATGCCCCTGACAACATATTGAAAGGACATTAAAATCGTTCGAAGTTGATTTCAAAAGTTAATAACAATTTTTCGCTAATATCTCGAAAACAAAAGCTTTCCGCGAAATTTGTATATGAACAAAATTGCTCAGAATCATGTCCGTGATAAGATATTAAAATAAAATAATTTTCGGAAAAAAAATACACCGACTTCGAAATGCACTAAAAAGTATAAAATAATTTCTATTTCCTAATGAAGTAATTTCTATTTCTCTGAATCATACAATTACGTCACAGATATGAATTAAACCTATTTACTCGTTAGGTAGTATATTAAATACATTTCAACCTTTTCGGAGGCGGCGCAAAATTAAAAGATTTTTTTGAACATGTCAACCTTTAGACAGCCGAACATAGACAAAGCTTGTATAGCTATTTTTTTTTCTATACATATAATTCGACAGCACGCCGCGAAGTAGGTGTTAGTGCGTATAGAATGTAACTATGGTCTATCTAGCCCTTTGCGGACGGGACGGTTCGAAGTGAACCGTGGGGCCGAGCTCCTGCCGCGATAGTCATTAAAAATTGCCGGCGTATATTTCTGCCTAAACGCGGTTTTCGTTCATAGCATTCCAAGTCATATTCTGGACATATTATATATACATGCACAGATTTACGTGCATGAACACATGTACGCGTTTCTCGGCTCAATCAACTGTTTTCGCCAAACGCAAGTATGAGTTCTTCGGCCAATTTGATGATTTACGCAGAACGCATATATGCGGCGGTAGTCCGCAAAGGACTATATTCATAGAGTATGCGACGGAAAGACTCGACCGCCGCATATACTATAAAGCTAGAGCCCATCTGTCGCAAATTTGGTAATTCCCGCGTCGTGGGCTCCGTTTATAGGTTCTTAGATCCATGGCTTCTACACGCGAACGAAGTCGATTCAATTTCATTTATATCAGAAACGTTGATCAAATGAAGATGCAGTCATTACATTTACGTATATTACCAGGTATATCTATAATGGTTCGTATTCTTTCTCGGGATTTATTAATTTCCAATACGCCATACCACAATTAACTGGTTATTGGCAGCAACGTTTACTGAGGTATTTTTAATTTTGCGCCGCCTCCGAAAAAGTTGAAATGTATTTAATATACTACCTAACGAGTAAATAGGTTTAATTCATATCTGTGACGTAATTGTATGATTCAGAGAAATAGAAATTACTTCATTAGGAAATAGAAATTATTTTATACTTTTTAGTGCATTTCGAAGTCGGTGTATTTTTTTTCCGAAAATTATTTTATTTAACGCTTTTTAGTGGAATGGGGAGAATTGTATAGGATACTGTGAGACAGTTCTTCCAGGCTTTTTTTGACTGCGTAAATGCCATGAGCATAATTAAGTAAAAGACAACATGGATATTCGTTTTTCAACTTTTTTTGCAACAATAATCCTTTGCAACTAAAAAATGAAAAAATTTTTGATAATGGTATCAATGGGGAGTTAGTGGGGGAGTTAGAACATGCATAGAAAAAATAATCCTTTGCAACTAAAAAATAAAAAAAATGTTTGTTAGAACGGTAGGGAGACTGCACCAAGCAATGGGAATAATACACCAGGGTCAACGTGAACTCATCTTGCTGTACAGGGTGTCCGCGCCAAAGTGTTACACCTTAATATCTCATGAACTATTGATGTCACGAAAAAGTGCTTATATGGAAATTGCAGGGTAAAAGAGGCCCTATGTTTTGGCAGAAGTAAAATTTTTTTATTGTTATTAATGTAAAAGATATGATGGTGAAGTTTCGTTTTTTTAAATGGAACTATATTTTTTTCTCGATCAGGTGATAGTGCTTTTCAAGACGAATTCATCAAGGTTTTATGTACTTACCCGATTTTTATTAGTTTTCGAGATATAACGCTTAGAAATTTACTGATTTTCAGCAGTGACATCTCGGTTTGACGAGTAAGTCATAAAAACGTTCTTATTGTTACGGTAAGTGCCGCTGGTTTGACTCTGCCTGCCGAAACAGATAGGCGGGGTGTATGGTCAAAATGGCAGGTCCGAAGAGTAAGAAACGTGAAAAGTATTGTCCATTACGGTTTAAGTTTTCCGTATCGAAGATGATATTAATTGTAATTTGGAAGGTTGGGACATTTATTTAAATGTTTCAGTACAAGGTAGGTATAAAGACAATTTAACAATATAACTGACTTGAAAAATAGAATACACAATGCATGCGTAAATATCCCGTGCGAAATTATGGAAAACGTCGAGAACGAATTTGTAAAACGTATACAAACTTGTATTTCAAATAGCGGAAAGCATGTGAAATAAATTTTTTGCATATTATTTTTTGTTAAATTGTCTTTATACCTACCTTGTACTGAAACATTTAAATAAATGTCCCAACCTTCCAAATTACAATTAATATCATCTTCGATACGGAAAACTTAAACCGTAATGGACAATACTTTTCACGTTTCTTACTCTTCGGACCTGCCATTTTGACCATACACCCCGCCTATCTGTTTCGGCAGGCAGAGTCAAACCAGCGGCACTTACCGTAACAATAAGAACGTTTTTATGACTTACTCGTCAAACCGAGATGTCACTGCTGAAAATCAGTAAATTTCTAAGCGTTATATCTCGAAAACTAATAAAAATCGGGTAAGTACATAAAACCTTGATGAATTCGTCTTGAAAAGCACTATCACCTGATCGAGAAAAAAATATAGTTCCATTTAAAAAAACGAAACTTCACCATCATATCTTTTACATTAATAACAATAAAAAAATTTTACTTCTGCCAAAACATAGGGCCTCTTTTACCCTGCAATTTCCATATAAGCACTTTTTCGTGACATCAATAGTTCATGAGATATTAAGGTGTAACACTTTGGCGCGGACACCCTGTATAAGTCGCGTGTCAGAGCGGTAAAGCTTAGTTAGTGTTTTGGTACAGTGCATTGTAATTGCCCTTTGTTGTCTTTCCCGTGCGTAGCACGGGGCGTTCCACTAATATTTATAACAATAGTTTTTCGCTAATATCTCTAAAACAAAAGCTTTCCGTCAATTTCGCAAGAGGAAAAAGTTGTCCAGAACC
The DNA here is from genome assembly GCF_050947335.1 of Megachile rotundata. Classification (NCBI taxonomy): domain Eukaryota; kingdom Metazoa; phylum Arthropoda; class Insecta; order Hymenoptera; family Megachilidae; genus Megachile; species Megachile rotundata. The sequence goes on from NC_134992.1 coordinate 1,240,743, forward strand.
ACGCCCCTAACAACATATTCAAAGGACATTAAAATCGTTGGAAGCTGATTTCAAAAGTTAATAACAATTTTTTTCGCTAATATCTCGAAAACTAAACATTTCCGCGAAATTTGCATACGAACAAAATTGTACAGAATCATGTCCGCGATAAGATATTAAAAGCGCACTAAAATCGAGAAAAGTTTATTTTAAAAGTTGCCGGTTTTTCTGCAATAACAACACTTTGCAATTAAAAAATGAAAAATTTTTTGATTATGGTACCAATGGGGAGTCTGAATCCACCAGATGCAAAAGGCTTCGTTCCGATCGGTCAACCCAGTTAGGCGTAATCGGCGAACATACATAGAAAAAAAAAATATATATATATATATACTGATCGAATTGAGTAACCTCCTCCTTTTTCGAAGTCGGTTAAAAATATATATGTATACCACTATATACAGTTCTGAAAATTTAGTATTTAGTCTTGGAATAATTATTATATCACATAAATCAAATACTGCATTATAATTATATTTTTATAACAATAATAGGAATTAATTTTAGTGCTATGTTATTAAGGACATGATATTGGATAACATATCGTAATATTTTAATCCTAGTTTTTGAAATAATCATGATTCACATTTTAAGGTTATAAAATTATTGTGTTCGATATATCGTAACGTTACTTTTTTAAAATGCTAAATAAAATGCGAATTATACCATCGATTTACACGAAAGAAGGATTCGTCAGAAAACAGTGCAAATCGAAATTATCACGAATAAAACTAGTAAATATAGTCCAAATTAAGTCATGTTTGGTCTCATTACAGTTAAAGAAAATGTTAATAATTTATTGATACAAGTTACATAACAAATAAATCAAAAGTATAACAATTTTATCCTTGCATTAATATTGACAAAATGTTTGCTTTTACAATTTTTTTTTTAATTCGTTATTATAAAAACTGTGTAAAGCGAAATTGTATAAATAAAATAACGTCTAAATTGGATGATAGGCATACTTCATTTCATATGTTTACTCATTTTTTTAATAGCCATAAAAAATGAGTAGGATAAGATTATACCCATTGCTTGCTTATTCCTCTTGTCCGAAAAAAGGGTTCAATCGTTTATTTATCTTACTTGTGTAATGTACGTAAATTCTGTTTTATGCCACATTAATTAGGAAGGAACAAGAATTAATTTTCTAAACATGAAAACACAGAAAACACGATGTATTAAACGTTATTACAAAGAAAGACTAAATAGTGTAATATTTTTGTTTAAGCGTATCTGTTTAAGTATCTGACAACCATCAGTATAAAATTCTATCTGTATCAAACCGTAGTGATGAAATTAATTAAATCAATACTTCATATTTTGTTTTTACATAAAAGAGAAATTTTCCGTGCTAAAAGTCAGTTAATGTTTCGTGTTTCAAATCACAAGGGTTTCATTATGTTGGAGTAATGTTCCCTAAACACGCAACACATGACTTTTGACTTCATATAAAAAGTCACACTATTTATCCATTTTATGATAAGCAATTACTTATCAAGCATTACAGATACTTTATAATGTGACGTACGTTTAAGACAACCAATATCAATAGACTATTACTATGTTCCTAGGAAAAGGGTGGCGTATGTTTATTCAGAACATGAATCAACATGTTGACATTGCAGTCTTATTAACATACGATGTGTATAGCACTGATATGTAGATTATATATATCGTTATTTTATACGTATTTTAATATTAATTTGAATCAACGATAAAATTGTTTAAAAAAATGTAAAGTAGCAACTTGTAATATCTTTTCGCAGAATAATATTTGGCAATTAAATTAATCTCCATGCTGATTTCATAAGCATTGTATGTTCAACGATTTTTTGTTTCTCCTTTTTATGTAATAATCAATATTTATTTTCAATGACAGTATTTACATTTTTGAACATTCTTCTCTTCTATGGAGTAAATATTTACAAATATAAGTAAACAATTTGCTGATTATTAGTATTATTAGTCTCTTTATTTATTATTGCTTAATTTGAATGTAGGTTCATAAAATTACTACTTGTTATTACATGAAACCATTATAATGAAATTTCATAGTTAAATTCCATTTACATTTAAAAAATAGTCATTTACTAATTTACTAATTTACTAATTAGAATGGTACATAATCGAACGAAATAAATATCAATTTTTATTGTAATTTATTACAATAAATCCACACATTTTTTATGTAGCAAACGGTATAAGTAAAATGTATTTTTCTTTCTCCAAAATTATTTTGATAACAAGTTTAACAAATTCAATACCGTCTAACAAGTTTTCATAATTTTTATTCCATTGCAACATTCAGTATTTTTTTTATTGATTCATAAGCGTTGCATAAAAAGCTGAAAACTGGTTTATTCCCCCTTTTAGTTAAAAAATTTAATGAAACAGAAAAATATATATTTTGTAATGCTCCCATTACTTATAGTGAAAGTCTTTAAGCTTTCCCAAATACAATCATTATATTTTTATTTTACTATTAATATTATAACATACTTAAAGGATAATTAACATTGCAAGGACTACTCCACAGATCTACTTACGACATGCTTTTAATAGTATACGGTTTTATACAGATTTTGTTTTTCAAATTGAAAACAATTAACGCACTATAAGTATCATTTTTTTTCGTAAACACTTACCTAAATACACATATTTTAATATTCATGTTGTAATTGATATTGTTGGTATTTGGAAAATTTATAAAATGTTTTACAGTAAATAAGAAATACATACGTGTTATAGTAAGAAAACAACATTATTTAAATGTTAAAAATATTTATTCTTCTATTGAACTATACAGTCCCTGGTCATCAAATTAGGACCACGTACGGAAATTTCACTTTTATGACTATAACATTATGTCATATATGGGGAATTGTCTTAGGTCATGCAAATTATTACTAAATATGTCGATAAAGATATACATAGCAATTGATTTGTGTCGCTATAATAATAAAATTGTGTGGGTGATGAGCGACCAAGGACCGTGCGAGTCGAAATAAAATATTAAAAAATTTTACATTATTTTATAAACCACACTCTAGAAGAGGTTTTCGTATTTTTATTTTTATTTATAATTCTAAATTTGTTCTTTTTATTTTCTATCGTTTTACTACACCTAATTACGTTATGTTACAGCATTAAAATCTTGCCACGAAAATTATATATTAGAACCAATCACGTATCATGAAATAATTCTTTTGTTTTAGAAATTTGTAATAAGAAACATATTTTCTAAACAACTTCGTTCCATATTTTCAAATATTCTAGAATAGGCAATTATACTTGTTTTTTTACATGTGATTAATTAGAATAGTACTAAATTGCAATGACTTGTATGAATTGAAACAAAGCAATATACTTCATATCTTTTATAACATTAACTTTCATTACTTAGTATTTATGTTGCTGAACTTTTTTTTTTAATATGTAAAAGACAGCCTAAAATGTTGTTTAAATCTTTTGCTTTTTAATGTTAAAAAACATTAAACTGGTTAAATTTATCATATTTGATGTTTTTCAAAAGTATATACTTATTTCGAAGTAAACAGTTGTGATATTCATACCTTAGATATTTCATCGTGAAAAATGCAACAGGTCAAATTGTAACAACAATAACATAGAAGTATTCACTGCACGAGTATACTGATGTGTACTGGCTCGTAAAAAGTTTCTTGATTCAGTAGAGCTAAACTACAGGTAAGTACTTACATTCGGACCTGCGCCATACACACCTGATCAGACATAGCGAACAACGAAAACATTTGGACATACTTTAAAACAGAATAATAATTTAAAAATAGGACATACCTTCTTTTTTTTATTTTTTTCTTTCATTATTTTGATTAAATTACAATTAGTCAAAATTACAAAGAAGATAGTAAAATATACATTTAAAATTTTTTTTAACTAAGCTTGTAATAAAAATTGAAAAAACCTTTTGCAAATTTAAATAAATTGAGTATACATATACATACCAAAAGTTTATTCGAAATAGGTTAATATAGAAAATAGTAACAGATATTAGAATATATAAATGTCTTTAGATTTATTAAAGTTACAAATCAAAGATTGTCCAAACTATAATTTCCATCACTTTTAGTAGTTTATAACAAATAACCGCATTGACCAATCTCAATAAAACGTTTCAATTAACTTGATGACAGATTTAAATCAACAAAAACTATTTTTCAAATTTTCATTACAGGCTCATTGCCAGATAAAGTGTTTTAAAAAGTGGCTATTTTCTTCATGATTTCAACCAACCGTCATTATTTCAAAACAATAGAAGTGCACTATGGGGAAAACTAATCCTTCCTGCTTCTTTAAAAAGATTTTTTACATTTGATTTTAAAGAAGTTACTTGCGTTTTAAAGGGTACTTGAATACTTCTATTACACACTGAAAGTAATTTATGCGTATAGTATTACGGAAATTTTAGACTAACCAAAATAATGAAATTTTAATTTTACATAATAAATTTATAATAACATGAACAATTTTCAATTTTTATGTTTTTAATTAGTAAATTATATGTTCAACAATAAAAATATAATGTTCGTAAAATATCGCCATTTGATAAAATGTGTGAACTGTAATAACTTCTTTAGAACAATCTTACGTACATTTTATACTTTCTTCTTATAAAACTTGATAATATTAAAATTAGACAATTCCGTATGCTTTGTTTGTAACTAAATCTTCTAAAATATACTATGAATATAAAGAAATGCAACATATTTGTCAATTTTTTTTTAATTAGTACTTATTAACTTTTCTCTCCGGCGAACTAAACATCGTTGCGATCAATAAAACGCGTAAACTTTGTAACAGTGCTTGTTATAAACAATTTCAATTTTTTAAATATATTGTGTTTTCAATATATTCTTTGAAATATTATATTTTTAAGATGTACTATCAGTTTAAATTAAGTGTAAAAACTATTATATTAATGTTATTGATTTAATCATAATAAAAATTACAGAAAATGTTTATTACAATTTTATTTACGGTGTAATTCTATTAGCGTTTCAAAATTTTTAACTACTCCATCAAATGATTAAATTATAATCGTTAGTTGAATATTTTTGAAATGAGAATTACAGTGTAATTGTTAAACGAATAATTTTTTAATTGGAAATGAAAATTTATTTTTTAATTTTTTGTCAACTGAATAAATAAAAATGATTATTAACTTTTAATAATAATTTTTTCAAACTGAAAACTCAAATTTGATTCCTTATTTATGAACTGAATTTTAATTACTACTTAATTTGAATATTGTGTAGAATATTATAATTTTTATTATTATTTTGTCTGTATTTCACACTTTCCATTTTTTAACACTGTTGTTGATATGTGTTAGCATTAACAACAGTAATAAACTAATGTCATAAATACATATCATTTTATTCATTAAATTTAATCAATCCAGATTATTACCATTACCTTTAATTAAAAATTAAGTTCTTATCATCACCTTGGAGAATTACAATTAAGAATTAACATTAATTTTTATTTGTTCAAGATTCAATTAAAAATAAAATTTTTATTTTGTTCTCAAACCCTCAGATTAAATTAAAAATTAAATTCGTACTCTGAATTCAAAGAAGTTAAAAAAAAACATTAAATTTTAATTATAGTACAATTAAAGTAAAAATATCAATAATTATCTGAAAGTCAGAATTCTAAATTTTATTAACACAAAGTGTAGTAACTATTGTTGTTTACAACTGCCCATAATTTCCAAGATATATTTCCCCTTCTATCAAATTGATAGTATATTTTTGAGGTGAAAACGACCACAAAAACTGTTTTTGAAACAAGCTTTTTCATTTTAAATATTTCGCTTCTTTGAAGTTTTATGTCTCACATGTAGTTTAAGTATTTACAATTGATTTTCATACTTTTACTTTATACAATGGTAACTTCAATATTTGAAAGCTTGTTCTCTATATAAAATTCAATTATATATCTTTTTTTTGTCCAAGTCTTTTCTCTGCAGTCAAAATTATTTCTCATAAATTTTGGATACTTTACTGCATTAAAATTATCAATAAAAAGCACACGAATAATAGAAGTCTTGAAAAATGAACGTAAACGTCGAACGTGAACGTAAACCACATTTTGAATTACTTTTAAGAATAGAAATTTATTGGTGAATATTACAAATTTTTAAATTTGTACCCAAATTTATGCATCTATGCAAATCATTATCATAATAATGTCTGATGTTTTTTTACATAAAATTGCCTTTTTCGCATGATTTTTAATTATAAATAATGAAAATCAAAAGATTATTAAGAATTTAATTGTATATCTTATCATAAAATAAATTAATTTCTTAAAATAAAAGTTCTTTATTTTGGAAACAGTTTCATAAAATCAAGTTTCAACGTGAACTTTTGGTATTTATACTTATTTTAAACAAACTGTATACATATGTACATTCTTCATCTCACAATGCTCCATCTTACCCTCTAAGAATATAAATATATATGTATATGTTTTGTGAAGCAAAATGATTAAAATTATCGACGTTTACCTAAAATCAGAGTTTAAATAATTAGTGAATGAATTATTTCAACAACCACATAACATCTTTCATGTCATAACACATACCATTGATTTATACGATTCTTATATTTATTACATAGTATTTAGAAGAATGATACACTCATTAACTTTTTGCAATTGTAATAGTTAAAAATACAGGAATTTTGTTGTGAATTTAATTGAAATTTATTTATTCAAGTTGATAATTTAAAAAATGTAGAAATATTCATATTTTCTGATTATAATGTAATGTAATATTAGTACCACTTTAAAGTATGCAATACAGTTACGTCTTTCTTAGTAAGTATTTATTTATATTAATATCTACCTTATATTTGTTTAAAACTTCATCAAAATTTATAGCCCCAACAAATTTTAAGTAATGTCAAAATAATTCAGAAAAATTTCTTTAGTGTTAATTATTTATTTAATATCTTTTTTACATCTAGAATTTCAAATTGTTTTGAAACATTATTAAGGTAACACTTTTACCATAATGCACGTTGTACACCAGATAACTTATTATAATCAGCTAAATGACGGAATACAATTCTCGATATTCTCCATTTAATAACAGTACCACGACCACGAGAAGTTACTGCACAACGTGGTGTTAATTGTCTTAATGCAGTTTGACGGGGAATAGTCTCATCTATTTGTTTGGTGGCAAGAGTCTGTACCAAAGAATAGATAAATAAAGTTAATGTTATTATCAGTTAATTGACTCGTTCCTTGAAATACTTATATTTTTATAGTAACCCCTTAAGGACCACCTCCATAATATTATGTTTCTTATGGACAGTCTCAAAATCCCCACTCCATAATATTATTTCTTGCTTCATTTTATAATTCTTTTTGTAATTTTTACAAACGTGGTATTATATAACTAAATACACCATGAATATTTTAATAGAACATATATAAAAATAAAATCATTTTTTAAAAAATAATGTTTAATGCCAAATCACATACACATATAGAATATATTAATAATAATAAACAAATTCGATAAATTTTGGATGTGTCTACAAATTTAATGAAGTTGTTTTTGCACTTGTCCTTAAAATTCAAATGTCTTTAAGGGGTTACGATTAAATAAAGAACCCTATTTACCTGTATTTCTGCTGGTAAAATATTATTTCTTTTTAAAGCTACTAATCGCAATCGTTCTGGTGCATAATCTCTTGCTAATCGTCTTCGTTTAACATCACGAGTCATCCATCGTCCAATCCAAATATTACGTATTTGCTGGAACTACATGGCGTAGAAATATTATAACCAAGAAACTATACTTTTCATTTCCACAAACGTTAAACTAACTTTAAATATATATATATATTTTTTTATTAAATTACGTAATTCAACAACACCTTTATACCTACATTACTTGTTACAGCAGTTGTACTTTTTGAAAAAACATTTGAAAATGCCAACAGACTATTTCTTATAGCAGCCATATTTGATGCAACATCTCATTTTTACGACTTACGCATTATACACGTGTAAAATACGCGGCAAAACAAAAATTTAAAGTTACCATATATTATAGTACAAAAATAAAATTAAACAAAAAATATTGCATTATTCTGCATATCTTAATTCACATTTTCAATATTACAAGTACTGCAATAAATATCTCAAATTAATTTTTTAATTAATGTTATTATTATTGCTTATTCAAATTCAAAAAAGTACAGAAATAATAAAATTAAAAACAAATTTTTAAAAAAATATTAAGATAAGTGATGATTTTTATATTCGTACACTAATAATGAATTATCTATTGAACACAATTTTGTATCAAAATAATTGGTTTCAGCTAAATTATTCCAATTATTCTTATTATTCTTCTAATTACGATGATCAAATCAACGATTTATCAGTACACAAGTATTGTATGTCGACGTTTAGCGTTTTCCAAGAAAAAAAGCAAGTTTAATATTTAATAATATTTTGGATTATGTTAAATAAGTACTCTTTGCATTCAATTTATTATTCAAAATGTGTAATACAACTTGAATTATTTCTTTAGTAATATAAGTTAGGATCTGCAATATTATGAACATGTAAACAATCACAATAATTAAGGAATTTAAAATATAAAAAAAATTATTTTTACTAAATTTATAATATAAATATGATTTCTATAAAGTATAAAGAGGCAATTAAGAATAGATTGCTAAAACTTGAATTCTACAAAAAAATAAGCAATATTCTTATAATGCAGAGATAAGGAAGCAATAAAGCAAATAATTTTGTTGTTCCGTATTCCTTTATTCACTTTTATTCGATATTGTTATTTATATGTATGTACAGAATACCGTTGTTAACCAATCTCAACTATTGAAAAATCGCGGGCTAAAAGTGCTGAATCGTTGCAGAGCAATCGTATTTTCGCACGTATTTTCTTCCAATGTAGAATATGTAAAAATGCAAGGTAAATCTTTGTAAAGAAATATATCCTAGAAAAATGTTTCGTGTATATATTTTCAGCAGTTCAATTCCTTACCTAGTTAGGTAATTGGAAAGTAATAATAAAAAACAGGTCCCACCTTCTCAACTAAATTTGTACTGGAACTAGTACTTGTTCTCTTTGTCATTAATGTTATTTAAATTGATATATCCCATTCATGATAAACGATTAAAATAATGTTTCTTGAATAATAAAGCAGCTTTCTAGAAATGATGTCAGAAATATGAAGCGTTTTATGATAAGGATGGCGATGATAATCGATCATTAATTGTAATGACGGCAAAAAATAATAGTGAATGTTTTTAGAATATCGCAGATATAGGATTTATTTCCGTATAATAATTAGAAAATATAATTAAGCCGAGCTAAATTATGATGTTTGTTGATGTTCTTGTGAATCAGATGTTATAAGTAGCTTTCGTAGTTTACTTTCTTTTTTCACGGGACTCTAGCAAACGAGAAAAGTATTTGCTTCTTCACCATCGTTGGCCGTTTACCTTTCCTACGAAATTCTTTACGATGAGAGAAATGACGGAGCAACCATTTTGATAAATGGAATATACGAATATCAAAAAAATATGGCGAATGTACAACTTCATGCACATAAAAAGCCAGTCGTCGCGATTCTTTCCCAGTTCTATTACGCTTAACCATTGGTCGCGATTTCGTAGAAAATATTGCGGTTTGCGATGGCAATAATGTACTACTGTTCTCGTGAGAAAAACGTGAAGAAAGGAGGTAAACTACTTCAGCTATTATATGCCGAAGCCCATCTGGCGATACACATGTACGGAAACTAGTTATTTCTTTTTCTGGGCCTTTTCTGCAGCCTTGGTGACCTTGCCCACGGCGTCCTTGAAAGTAACTGCTTTGATGACACCAACAGCTACCGTCTGACGCATGTCACGAACAGCGAAACGTCCCAAAGGAGGGAATTCTTGGAAAGCTTCAACACACATTGGCTTGCTTGGTACGAGCGTAACAATTGCAGCATCTCCTGATTTAATAGCTTTTGGATTTTGTTCGGTGGTTTTTCCAGTACGACGATCACATTTCTCTTTGATTTCAGCAAATTTACACGCAATGTGAGCAGTGTGGCAATCCAACACTGGTGTGTATCCATTGCTAATTTGACCTGGATGGTTCAGCACAATAACCTATAAAAAAAGTAAATGAAGTTTTCTTTAATGCCAAGAGAATACATGACATACTGTAATTAATGAATTTCCTAAGCACTCAGGCGTCTTCAACCATCAACAGATCTTAATGATCTTCCGGTGGAAACCGCGAATGAAGTATATATACTTTCATCATTGTGCCAATATCATTCATTTACATACACACAAAATAATTTACACATCATTTTTTTTCAAACTAATTTTAATAACATACCTGTGCAGTGAAGTCAGCAGCGCCCTTGGGTGGATTGTTTTTCGAATCTCCAGCTACATAACCACGACGCAATTCCTTAACGGACACGCTTTTGACGTTGAAACCAACATTGTCACCAGGAACAGCTTCTTGCAAAGCTTCGTGATGCATTTCAACTGACTTAACTTCAGTAGTCAGACCCGCAGGAGCGAATGTGACAACCATACCAGGTTTTAACACACCAGTTTCCACACGACCAACTGGTACTGTTCCAATTCCACCAATTTTGTACACATCCTGCAATTACATGTGTATGAAATATGTATTTTTAAAAATTTCTTAATTCTCATAAAAATTTTATTGAAATCAGACATCTCTAGCCATCAACGGATAGAAAATCCTCCGGTGGAAACCGCGAATGAGGTTATAATATTATCATCACAAAAAATAAATATTATAATTATTCAATTTAGTTAGGAACTTACCTGAAGAGGAAGACGGAGCGCTTTATCTGTAGGTCTAGTCGGTGGAAGGATAGCATCTAGAGCTTCAATAAGGCATTTTCCTTCTACCTTACCTTCCTTGCGCTCAACACTCCATCCCTTAAACCAAGGCATTTTCGAAGAAACTTCCAACATGTTATCTCCATGCCAACCAGAAATTGGCACAAATGCAACAGCAGCAGGGTTGTAACCAATCTTTTTAATATAAGATGAAACTTCCTTCTTTATTTCTTCAAATCGTGTTTCAGAGTATGGTGGCTCAGTAGAGTCCATTTTATTAACACCAACAATCAGCTGCTTTACACCAAGTGTAAAAGCAAGCAGAGCATGCTCACGTGTTTGTCCATTCTTTGAAATACCAGCTTCAAATTCACCAGTACCAGCAGCAACAATTAATACAGCACAGTCAGCTTGTGATGTACCAGTAATCATGTTTTTAATAAAATCTCTGTGTCCAGGAGCATCAATAATAGTAACATAGTATTTAGAGGTTTCGAATTTCCACAGAGCGATGTCAATAGTAATACCACGTTCACGTTCTGCCTTTAATTTATCCAATACCCATGCATATTTGAAGGATCCTTTGCCCATCTAAAAATGAACAGTCATTTCATATTCAAAGTCTTCTATTGTCATTAAACATTTCAATTATACAAATATTATTGTAATACAAATACAATTACATTTAATTATCACTGTGCCAACCAAAACTAAATTACCAGTGAATCTATAATTAATATTTTCTACTAAATTTCAGAAATAATTTTCGCGTATATAAAATTTTATTTAAATTGCACATAATTTGTCTTTCTTACCTCTTGGGCTTCTTTTTCAAATTTCTCGATGGTACGTTTGTCAATACCACCACATTTATAAATTAAATGACCAGTGGTGGTAGATTTACCAGAGTCGACATGTCCAATGACGACAATGTTAATATGAATCTTCTCCTTACCCATAATGAAGTTTCAATCAGACTTTTCTAGTTAACTATATAATAAAATAAAAAATAATTATATAATCTCTGTTTCAAAAAGATTACAAAATATTAAATTAGAATTAATACTGAATGATAATTTTGTCAAAACTAAAAAAATAATTATTGAATTAAAAAAGTCATCTGTATAGGTTACATGTTCCGGGAAATATTTCTTATATGTTATTAATTTTGTATTTACGGTTGCTATTTTAAAAACTATCGAATTGAATTATATATAAATATATTAATTATCACGAAAAGTATGTAAACCTAAAATTCATTAATTTTGATTAAAAGTGTAGCAGGTGTCTTTGTCCTAGCGTCCACGTGGCGATATGTGAATATTCCAGAACGAAACTGGCAGCCATTTTGTAGATGGCCAGAACATTGCAATGTTGCCACGACTTTCTTGACGCTTCATATTATATGATGCCATGTTAACATTTGAGGCAATTTTCAGTTAAAAAGAGCTGTAATTATTTTTTACATACTGGAACTATTTGTCGGTATAATTTTTTCTTTAAAAACCTGAACATTTCTATGAAATAGTAATATTCCAAATTATTAAATTAAAAAATCTTTTAAAGTAGCAATTGATAATTTATATAAATTAATAATTTATCTACAATGTATATAATAAAAACTTTATATTACATAGTTAATGTATTAAATTTGGAAATGAAAATAATTACAATTATAATTACTGACTTTTACTTCTGTTTTAAGTGATGCAATTTTCACTTACCCCTTTGAAATAACGATATACGGATTATAACAATGAAAAAAATTAATTTAATAACCCGACACACTGGAAATCAGCAAGCAAACTCCATTGTCGTCAAAAAGTCGTTTTACAAGGTCGTCATTGCACACGATTTCCAGTAGACTTATAATGCATATCTTAACTCTAATTATACGTTGAAATCAATTACAGCTCTTTCTAGTTAAATTAGCAAAATTATTTTGGAAAACATATTTCTTGATTTCACAAAAGCACAATTAGAAAATTTATATCATGAATATTTTTAGTATTGTAGGAACTCGTGACTGAAAACTGAATTCTGACAAGCAGTCGACCGCCATACTGCATCCGGTTATTTGCATTTTTCTAATTTTTTAAATTTGAAAATCACGTTTAGTTAATTAAATGTTTAGCCACATAGATTTTTTCTCCGATCAACAATTAATTGCAAGATTCAATGCTTTAAAAGAGATGACAAACGACTTTTACGAAGATCAGCATGTGGACCGCGTTCGAACAGCCGGCAACTATAGCCGAAGCCATGCGTCTGTTTTCCAACGTTGTAATTCACCGAAAAAAACAACATTTCCGTAAAACTGTTCTCACTACACAATTTGTTCCTATTTCAATCGTTGTTTTATTCCGTACCTGACGTTCGATGCTACCTTTCCGGTAAGAAAATCGTCGGATTATACTCCTGTGCGAAAATCACGAACAACCACTCACCTCCAGATGCCACGACAGAAAGAGATCGTCCAAATGAAGTGACATGCGCATACGGCTTCCCGACCATAGTCTCGAATCCAGACCCTCACCGTATTGATCATTCGTAAAACATTAAGTTATTTTTTCAATATTATTTATTATTTTAATCATGTTAACAACAGTTTCATAAATGAACAAATAACTTTTGTAAGATTATTTAAATAATAATATTGAAAAATTATCGACTCTAAGTATTCAAATTGGTCTACAGAGACTCAAGCGCTGGGTTTGAGATTATAGTTACGCAGCAACACCAGGCGTGCCGAGATTCATATGTATAGATAGTCCTAGGATGCGCGTATGTATGGGAGAAGATAAAATCAAACAGGAGATAGAAATATTAAAAACATAGAATGTTAAATCACTGTCTTTGAGGGTGCACTCGTATGATTCTAGCTTAAGGTTCAAATAGCATGATTCCAAAATTTATCGAAATTTATGATGGTATGACTGACATGAAGCAAAAAATTGATTTTCATTTTATTTTAATTGATTCTCTATCAGAATTTCATTGAACATAATATCGATTAATCAAATGTATTTATCGTTTATGTTAATACAACATGGCTGAGCTATGATTTACTTTTCTATAGTACATAAATATTTTAATTTTAATTATATAACAAAACGATCATTATACAAAAATATGTGAATATTTTATTGCGGGAATTACTTGAATTCGAGTATATTAAAGTTACATGCTTGCAATACATCTTATTCTCATTATGTCTGCTGATATAAAAACTGTTTGAAGATGTTAATTTTTAATTAATTGTAAGGTTGATGAAGTATAAAAGAGAGGAGATATAAGAAAAAGATATGTATTAGAACATATATACGCATTTTTATTGCAGACAGCAGTTATTTGAGCCTTACAAATGAGAGAGAGAGAAAGAAAGGGACAGAGGCAGGCAGATGGAGAAAGAGATAGAGAGAGAGGGAGGGAGAAAGTGAGCGCGAGAGAGAGAAAGAATATGCATCGTTGGCCTGGATAGGTTAATGGTTAGAACAGTCGCTCGGCAAACGGAAGATCCGGGATTCGAATCCCGGCCCTAGCAAAATCGATCGGCCAAATATTTTTCTTTTCATAATATAGGTATATGTATGGGAAAGCAGGAAACTTTCCAGGTGGATGGTGATAATTTGTAATGCACATTACGTTTTCTTAATAATGAATAATTTGAAAAAAATCAATACTTTACTTTGGAAGGAAAGGTAACTTCAATCAGTTTGTGATTGTTTCCTTTAACCCTATGATTACAAAAGGCTATCGTACATCTGTTAATATACGTATACGTAAGCTGTATATGTACGCTGAGTAAATTTTTTTTAAACGTATTCACTATTTTACCAGACTGATATTAGGCACATTGTTACTTACGTTTCATCAACGTTCAATAGAATAAACAAATAACAAGAATTTCAACCTTTTCTCATTTTTAATAACATAAAGTCCTAAAGGAGAAATATCGTAACGTTAAAAAATGACATTTTTTTTCAATGTGCATAGTAGTGAAAGGGTTAATATAAAAGAATATATTGAATATATTGAGAATATATTAAAAGAAAATATTATGTGTGTATGTGTATTTGTGTACATATACATATACGTACTATTTTACTTCTATTGAATTAGAATCTTTTATAAATTTGATCTTTATGCAATTACATTTATAGATCAAATTTCTTTGTACTCGGTTATCGCCTCTAAGGGGACATTTTAAATGGCAAAATAAATTCTAGAAATGCAAAGAGTTATATTAGCTCCACGAATGTTAACAACAATTCAAAAATTTAAATTTTAAAAATAAGAAGAATTTAGTAAATAAAATATGTTATTATATTGTTCATGTTTATTTAAAAACTATTTTTGAATGATATTTGCATTAGGTGTCATTACATTCACTTGCATAGTTTCATTTTGATCTTAAACATATTTTGTTGCGTTAAAAAATTATATTGTTTTCCTATAAATTTTACTTCAATAGACAATTAATTCTATCGTGCATATGATTTATGTTTTCTTTCTCACATATTTTATGTCTATTGTAAATAGGCTGTCAATCATAAAAATATTTATTATTAAATTTTCCTTATTAAAGTAATTGAAAATTTTGTACAATTTGATTATATTTTTAAATGAAATATTTACAAACACTGTTATAAAATTAAATATTGTATTTCTATCAATACAATATTTACAATGTGTCAATTTTATCGAGTTTGCAATCAAATTGTTGTAGTATTTATCTCAATATAACTATTAATAAATAGTAGCGATGAAATTTTTAAAAAGCTATTTGTATCAAGGCAGAGCTAATTATAATACACCTGAAATTACAGTATAAGAAAATCATTTACTGGGAAAGTATTTTTTATTATATATTTTCTTAAAAAACTAACGCTACTCGAAAAGATAAATGGAAAAAATTTATTATACAGTTTTAGAAGTAAAATGCTAAGAAAGCGGGAAAATTCACTTGTCGTTGGTAGTTTATATCCAATGATTGATGGATACCCAAAAATATTTATTATTTGCTTATTTCGTTTCATTGTTGTGTTTTTTTAAATATGGATTAATATTATAAGCATGAATTCTGCAGTTAAATTGTTTAATCGAGATTAGTTCATTTATTATATCTATTAACGTTTGAATGTGTCATCTTTTGAAGTTGACTGTTGCGATGTGAATATCTCAACGCCTGATTTTTTTACACGTATAATGAGAAAATTATTTTTTTATTATTATTATATTATTACGCGCAGCTCAGCCCGCCTAAATATATAATACATATATGATCGAACTTGCTTGAGCGTATTTATTTTACAATTATTGGCACCAATGAACATCTCGCAATGTTATGTAATCACATATTTTATAAAGCAATGAATGATTCATTGAAAATATCAAGCGGAACGTTATGCATCATTCTCTTGATACACAAGATGTTTGACGTCATTTGATATTAATGATATTTCCTCGAAAAATATTTAACAGCTACGAAGAAAAAGTTTTAAAATATATATTATTTATTTAAAATAATACATATAAAATTTCATTTATTTTTGTTTATGTTTGATTTCTATAATGTCTGAATGTTTTAAATTTTAATGACGAATATTAGCTACCTCTGCAATCATAGTGATTCACTATAATTAATTTCACGATGTATTGTTTAAAAATTTCGAAGTGATCTTATTCGATAAAATATAAAGGAAGATTATTTATAAAAATAACTATTTTTGTATTTTTACTTATAGTTTGTACATAATACATTGTAAATTGTTACTTATTTACTTTCATATTTGTAGGAACAATAAAATTTTCATTTTGATTAAATAATAATAACGAAGTATTAATTTCTCTATTTAATCAGCATAATTTTCTTTTATTAATCTTGCAGCTGTTATGGAAATGTCTTTTATTTAATTATAATAAATTTTTACTTAAAATTAATTCGGAAATATAATACTGTTGAATATGTTAAAAATGTTACTTTTAGACTAAATTAAAATATTATACATATAGCATACAATTCTACGTTATACTATATTAAACGAAATAATATTGTTTTTATTAAATATGTTTAGTGTACATTCAAATATAAACAGAAATAAATAGTATTGTTTTATGTGGAAAAGTTAAGGTAATGTTAAAAAAATAAATGTTGTACTTCTACTGTTATGTAATATTTAAATAAAAATATCTCTTAAAATAATAGGTTATATACTTAATATTTGTTCACAAGCCTTAACGGGCTTCATCGATTAATGTATTAAAGTATACATGGTTCTATTTAAAGAAATCAAGTTAACTTTGGAATGACTCTTAAGTTTAACTCCTACATTAACAATAAGATTAAGGTTACTATCATAACCTCCTTTTTAATCATCGCAAATTTAGTATTTTATACTTTTTTACAACAACGAAGTCCTCCCAGAGTTATTTAGGTGTTCCGGTCCTTCGAGATGTATGAGTGCAATTACTTTATCTAACGAATCGCACTACTTTTAGCTATTCGCGACTGTGTAACAAGAAAAAGATATTAACTAATTATATCGATATCAAATGTGTAATAAATGCCGATAAAAGGTAATTTGGAAAATACATAGTTTTCTTCCATAACGGAACTATACTATACTTTGGATTTTTTCAAGTATAATCATACATATATTAGATAAATCAACAATAGCCAGCTCAAATAAGTTCAGTATTATTGATATTAGAGATAAATTTTTGAAATAAAAATTGTACAGTGGTAAACGGACCAGCATATAATTTGTATCCATTTCGAGATGACATCGCTTTCAGCTTCTAAAGGTCATTTCTGTTTTTCCATATACTTTTTTTAATAATATCATAATAAAGATCATCAATTCTTCAGATATTTTCCATTCACTATACAGATATTCGATATAAGAATTTGAAATATTATATAAATGATCAATTTTTTATAATTCTGTAGTCTAATATTCTACATCCTTGTAAAAAAACATAGTTAGGTAATACATCGCTAAACCGATCACTTTTTCTCTCAAGATTTCGGATTGTGATTAAAATGAAATGTAATGTTTATATAAAATTGACGGGAGAGAGGTTCAGACCATTAACCAATCAATGATTTCAACATAAATTTGTATCTTCATATATACCAAATAAAACTATGATTGTTTATTGGTGGTTTATTAAAATAATTCTATCAATTTCCATCTTTTAACTCCTTTGATGAGAGAAATATGGGAAGCAATAACTTATACAATTAACTGCACATGGAATACGATCAATAGCTATACATGACATATTTTTCTTTAAATTTTAGGTTGATTATTAATGTCGGAACAAAAATGATTTTTTTTGGAGTGGTTTTTATAAAAAAATTCCTTAAAACCAAGAATAACGTTATATTACTTACGTACTGACTGACAAAGTTCCAGAAGTGTACTATGAGTGGAACACAGTTAAAAGAAAATAAAACCGATATAATTCCGCCTTATAAATCATAAACGGCTACATGCACGTCGTATTGTTAAAAAAACATTCCCATTCGGAGCCTTCGATTTTACGATTTATGAGATAAAGAATTATTGGGTTATTATTGCTTCATAGTTTTGAAACTTTGTGTGCATATTTTTCATACTTCAAGATGATGTTTCAAAATTTAAAAATAATCATTGCTGTTATTATTAAAATTATAGTAGTTTCTTTTGCAACATGTCACTTTCAATAACTGCTACGATTAACGTCGTTGTTATTGTTAAAAAAGCTGATGATTTCTTCAAGTTTCTTACCAAAATGACAATTATATAAAAACGAAATTTATAAGATATATTACTTTATCTGTCTACAAACAGAAAACTTTTGTTGATACTGACATAGTCCTAATTTACAGGGCCTGTAGATAAAATTTGATCGACGTTGATTAATTCATTATTAAGATACAATAGAAACTAATTTCAATATATGTGTATATCGTACTCATCACTTGTCGAATCATTATAACCTTGTCACTTGAATGAATAAAAGCACACAATTTCGGAAACACATTTTTAATATATTATGCTGTAAAAAAAAAAAAAAAAAAAAATCGATTTCTTGACTCTTCCAGAGGGGAATAAGACCCCTCGACGATCTGTATTTAAACTAGCTGAGTAAACCGGTAAGTAGATAGCCACATAGATGCAAGAAAAAGATTTAACAGGCAAATTCAACTTACATTTAGGTACTGGCAAGGACCACTTTTCTCGAAAATGTAAATAGTTTGTGATCACAAGCTTTATTTTATATTAATTATTTCAACATTCTATTAAATACCAAACAAGCAAAAAATAATAAACTCCTCTAAACTTCCTTTATGAGAGGAGACGGGTGGAAGTTAAAATTACGTATAACTATTTTATAGATCAAACGTATTATTTCGTGTGTTTAAACATTGAAATTGATACTAGAGCTGTTATACCAAGTTTAATCTTGTTTGCGGTTTTGTGAAAATGCATTGAATTTTTGTCTTGGAAAATATTCGTCGTATTGAGCTTTAATTAGGATTCTGTCTTTTGAATGCATTTTGATCGAGATTGAAAATGACGATGAATACTATGAGTGAGATTTTATTTTGTATATTCATCTTACAGCCACACTTTAAAAAATTAAAAACAGTTACTGTGGTATGCCTTATAATTTTTTTTGTAAAATAACTAAAATTTGTTCTGGTATTATATTGATTAAAGTTGCAATAAAGCACTGCATATAATGAATTCAGCCCCGTTGAAATATATGGACTGTGCAGACTGCTATTATAGTCGACTGATCGAACCACTATTACTCTTTATTAACTGCTTCAATAAAGTTGAAATAGTAGAAAATATAGTTTCAATCCTGTTATTTATGTTTCCAGAAAAGTTTTACTATCCCACTCTCGTTGACACTTCTTTTATAAGATTCAGATTTCTACCAGCTTGTTTACATTGAGATTAAATATTTGTAAATAAATGTCAGTGCACGTTGAGCAGCACGGGAAAAATGCTGGGCTTTTTATATCGGAATGAAAAAAGATTTTAAGGATGGCACAGCTTAGATAATTTCAAACGTCGGGATCATAGATTATAAATAAGAATTCATCACATGCAAACGTATACATAATGTATTATATCTTTTAACGTTGTAAAAATGATTGTCCCATCTAATAAAAATACATTAAAAACGAGTATTTTTTCCAATTAAAATATAAATGAAAAAATAACTTAATACGATAATTAGCTTCTGAGATAAAAATTCAACGGTACAAACTATTTTCACGAAAATGGACAAAAATCAAAAAATTTAAAGACTTGCGTTTATTAAACGATTTCAAACCAAGTAAAAATGATGACATTGACTATATTATATTTCATTTTAAACAAAATCTGAGACATCAAAGGAAGAGATGATTCATTTTGCGTAGAATTACCCAATTATATGTGTATACATATATAGGAAAAAATGCATTTGCATTTATTGTTTTATATTGGAACTGCGTACATTTCTTTTCATATAGGTCCGGTCTATTGATACTTTAAGTAAAACTGGAATTAAGGTATAATATAAAAAAAAACTATAAGGTTTAATAAATTGTAGTCTTAATAACTCGGGTCATGCTTGATGCCTGTTCTGGCCATCACAGAAATTTACTATTATATTATAAATGTTAAATTATTAATAAATTTAGCATATAGCGACATCTTACAGTATTAGAAATGATGTGCGATGTTAGTAACAGAATAATTGAATATTAGAAACAGAATAATTGAATATTGTACTTCCGTCTTGTCGTTATGAAAATGTAAGCGTTCGTGATGTTTTATTTGAAGAAAAAGTAATCCCTGTTTAAATGGTTAATCTTTAAGTTAAAAAGTTTGTTGTTTGTGTTCTTTATTAAATAATTTGTTCGTATTCAAAAATGTATTATTAGTTTTGTTATTTTCCATAATTCTGATTATTTAACAATAAATATTACGAATTTGAAACAAGAATGGACATAAAAAAGCAAAATATAGTATATTTCAACG
This sequence comes from Megachile rotundata, assembly GCF_050947335.1. NCBI lineage: Eukaryota > Metazoa > Arthropoda > Insecta > Hymenoptera > Megachilidae > Megachile > Megachile rotundata. The sequence goes on from NC_134992.1 coordinate 1,261,724, forward strand.
ATTTTATATTTTATATTTAAACATTTATAAAGTTGACTATTTGCATAGTTTTAGCCCTCTTATTTAAAAAGTAAGTTTAAATTATTTTTTACTAGCATATATGTATATGAATATTGAACATGTAATCTTTTTTTTATTCATAAGTAATTTATTACATTTATAGTAATTTACTATGACCGTTTATTACGTATGCAACAAATGGTTAATAATTCTAAAGTACTTAAAACATAAATATTGTAGTTCAAAATTTATTGATTTTTCAGAATTTATTGTTCCGGTAATAATTATAACATGCTAACTTGTTTTTAATCGTGTTTAGCCTTACTCAAAACTGGAACAATATACGTATAATAACCAGTATTGGCCATCCATGGTTGAAAGTAGAGAATTTATAAAAAAAAATATCCCGTTTTTGCTCATTCCGTTTTCGTAATAATATATTCAGTATTGAAGTTACACACTTTCATAACAAGTTTGAAATAATGTATAAGCTATCCACGCATAATTCTATACATTAGTACGCTATAATTAGTAAATACTGCTCACAAAAATAATATTTAAGTATATAAAATATCAATTTTAGTCTATCTATCACGTCAAGGTGGCCATAGTTGGAGCAGTAAGTATAATCGATATATTTATCTTACCTCGCCTTTGAATTTAGAATATCTCACTAATTTATTTTATTCATATTATATTTCAATATTGAAATATTTTTATATAACATATTCAAAAGAATCGGTTAACATAAAGAAATGTATGCTTATACATAAGAAAAAAAATGATCTTCGGAAATTCGTAGTAGCTCCATCTGGGTGATCCCTTCTCTCGGTGTAGTTTTTACTTAAAATATTGTTTTCTGATATGAAAAATATCAAATATATATGTGGTTATAACTGTCGTAATTTTGTAATTATTTCTCAAACAACACGTTTCAAAAAAGATTTGGTTTAAACTTATCCTGTATCATGGCAGACATTATACTGATTACAAATCTTCCTCAGCTAGTCGTGCTTAACAAGAATTCAAGATAATGAGTTTCTTATACAGAACTTTATGTATTCGTTTAAGCAAATGTGTAGCCGATTTCAAGACGAATTCGTTGACATGTAATACTTTGGTCTTTCAGGGTGGTTTAAGGTCATTTAGTGCTGTCCAAAACTTATTTTCGTTGTACATAAAAAAATGTTCCTTATTTCCTACATTTGAAAGAATAACCTTTGACCTGAATGCACTAATTTATTTTCTCCTAAATGAAAATTCTATATCTTCGAGAGTTATCCCACTACATATCTTGTAGGTAAGCATTTCTACTTTCCTCTATATTTTTCTGAATGAGTTCTTCCTGAAAAATAATATATCCTTTATATAGCTTTGTTAGAAAAAATCAATGATTTCTTATCTCCGTAAGAAAAATTTGAGGTTACATATTTACGTTCTTCAGTTGTAAAATGAGACAATGTTTGTGAATGTGTAAAGCATAAACTGAAAATTCGATATTTGTTTCTTTTTACATTATATTGGTGCATACTTATAAAATAGAAAATCGGGATGAGTGATTGAAAATTATCTAAAATATGGCGTTCACTTACATTTGCGTAAAGTGATACTTTTAAACTTATCTATTGTAAAATGCTGGATTTAAATTAGTTTATAAACATAATTGATCCAAATTTGAAAGGCACAATTTTGTGTTTTTAGAATTATACTTCTTAATTTCCAGGAACAGTTTGAATTTAATTGATCCATGTTTGAATAATAATAAAAAGTGTACAATGGAGGTGAGTATTACGAGTTAAGCCATGTCCATGGAATCGCGTGTGGACTCCATATTTCAAATAATTTTCAATCATATCCATCTTTACTTTGTATTCCATAAATATACACTAATGTAGAAAGAATGAAGTGAGTCAAGGTAATAATTTGTCTTCTATATTGTTAGAATTATGGGTTTAAATAAAAATAATATTACCTTTATATCACTGCATTATTAGTTTATTATATCAAGAAAGTGAAAAAGACACGCGGCGCACATTCTATATCAGGACAGAGAGAGCGTCGGGGAAGAAACAAAAGATGGGGACTCCCACAATTTTACGCATCAAAATTCATACGTCATGCTTGCCACAACATCCGCATATAGCCATGCGTAGACAAGTTCTAACACACCCCCCTCAACGCATGCATTTGCTTTCCTAATTTACTCATTCATATCCCGTAAGCCCATACCTTTACAACATAATATGTGTTTTGCTTTGCTCAATGGTTTTGTCAGTACATCCGCAATCATTTGCTCTGTTGGTAAATATCCCAAATCAAATCTTTTATCTTTTATAACATCCCTTATAAAATGATACCTTAGATCTATGTGTTTCGATCTCGCATGAAACACTGCGTCGCGCGCAAGTAAATTCGCACTCTGATTATCATTGAACAACTTAATTTCTATATCTAAACCTAATTCTTCAAGAAAACTTTTAACATGTATCGCTTCTTTGGCTGCCTCTGATATTGCCATATACTCAGTCTCTGCTGATGACAATGCAACGGTTTTTTTGTTTTTGCGATTTCCATGAAATCGCAGCATTTGACATTATCAATACATAGCCTGTATATGATTTTCTGTCCGTTGTATCAGACCCCCAATCCGCATCAGCATATCCATTTATTTCAAAGTTTCCGCGTTTATATCTTAAACCCAAATTTACTGTCCCTTTTAAGTATCTTAGAATTCTTTTCGCGGCAATCCAATGTGCTTTACTATATGATGATGCAAATTGTGCCAAAAATACCACTCTATTCGTTATATCTGGCCTCGACACAACAGCCAAGTACATTAATGCACCAATCAGCTCCCGGTATGGTGCATCACAATTTCCTACATTGGTATCAAAACTTTCGTTAATATTCGCAGGTGTATCTAAACCGTTGGCATTTTCCATACCAAATCTATCTAAAATATCCATAATATATTTCCTTTGAATTAACATAATTTCGTCATCTTTTCGTAAGATTTCTATCCCCAGAAAATAATTCGCTTCACCCATATCTTTAATATCAAACGCTTCCTTGAGTTGCCTTTTAATTTCGACAACTCTATTAACATTATTCCCCGCAATCAATATATCATCTACATATACTAAGATTAATACCAATACTTCCTTATCGTTAATAAAATATATACATGGATCAGACTTACTCTGTTTTAAACCTAATTTCTTTAATTCGCAGTCTAATAACACATTCCACTGACGACTCGCTTGCTTTAGACCATATAGCCCCTTTCTTAACTTACAACAATTTCTATCCTTGTCCTTTATGTCCTTTAACATCCGAATCGCTTTGTTTTTAATATCACCCTCTTCAGTTTCTATTATATAATCTAGAAAATCTCCTAATAGCTCCGGCACCTCCATATCAATTTCCTCATCTAGTTTTCCATTTAGAAAAGCAGACGTCACATCCATTTAATGCACTATTAAATTATACTGTACCGCTAAAGCTATTAACATTCTAAAGGACTCTAGTCTAGCTACTGGCGCGAAAGTCTGATCATAGTCATACCCTTTTCTTTGATTGAAACCTCTTGCAACTAACCTAGCTTTTCTTTTAAATATTTCGCCATGGCTGTTAAATTTGTTCGCTAACACTATCTTACAGTCAATAATATTCTTATCATATGGTCTTTCAACTATATCCCATGTTTCATTCTTTAATAAACTTTTGAACTCGTTTGCAATTGCCTCAAATCACTCTTCCTTATTTTCACCTTTAACTGCTTCATGTAGATCTATCTCCGTGTAATTTGCCCTTGCATCCTCGAATAACTCATTTTCATCATCGCTTCTCGCTCCGTCTCTATCTATTTGCTGATTTTCTATACATCGATTATCCGGTGCCATTCTGTATGATTTCACTGGCCTCCCTGGCCTACCCGTACGAATTAATTTTGGTCTTCCGGGTAATCTTCTTTCAAGGCATACATCCTCTTCTTCAGCATTAGTTTGTTGGCTTTCATTAATTGGAACCAAAAACTCTGATGGATCAACATCCATATCCCTTTCTTCTTCAGTGGTCATCTCATTTCGACTTATGTCCGTGCATTCTTCTGCTTCATTCATAAATCTCACATCTCTCGACACGATGACCTTTCTCATTTTTGGAATATATAATCTGTATCCTTTTGTTTGTTCAGAGTACCCCACCATAACACCTTCTATCGACCTTTCTTCTAATTTTCCTCTAGTTATAGTCTTATCGACAATAAAAGCCTTTGTTCCAAAAACTCGCAAATGATTTATATTTACCTTTCGATCAGACCAGAGCTCATAAGGTATTTTACCATCCAGCGAACTCGTTGGGGACCTATTCCTTACGTAATTTGCCGTCATTACTGCCTCTGCCCAGAAACCAGCCGCCAATCCCGATTTGATCATCATACATCTGGCTGCATCTAATAATGTTCTGTTCTTTCTTTCAGCAACTCCATTCTGTTGGGGTGTATATGGTGCAGATAACCTTCTTTGTATCCCACAATCCTTTAAAAATTTATCGAATCTATCATTGCAAAATTCTTTCCCATTATCCGTTTGCAGGTACTTAATTTTCCTCTCACATACATTCTCTGCAATCTTTTTATATTCTTGGAACATTTCAAATACCTCACTTTTGTCCTTCAGGATGTACACTTTACAGTACCTAGAATAATCATCAACAAAAGTACAGTAATATCTTGCACCCCCCATGGATTGTTGTCTGAATGGTCCACAAACGTCACTATGAATTATTTCTAATTTATTCTTGGCCCTTTCATGTGACGATTTAAACGGTAATACTGTTTGTTTACCCAAGGCGCATATCCTGCATTCTGAAATTGCACTGCCAGCTCCTATACTTATGTTCATATATTTCAATACTTTTATTAAGTCTTTTACATTTAAGTGGCCCAAACGTTCATGCCATATTTTTAACTTACTATCATCTTCACTAATCCTTTGTGCCATTTGTACTCCTGGTTGCTTTATAAAATATAGATTACCAACTCTGTTTGCTACCAACTTTATATTGCCTTCATTATCTCTCACAGTGGCAACATTCTTGTTAAAAATTACTTCATAGTCCCTATCCTTGCAACTGATACTAAATTTGTCCTCAAAGTTGGCACCAGGAGTGTATTCTCAAAATTTATGAACTTTTCAGTGTTTTCATCCACAACCTTTATTCTGACTTTTCCTTTGTCTTTAACACTTGCAGAGTTTTCATCGGCTAAATGCAGATTTTCATTTATTGGCTTCATATCTTGAAACAACTTCATTTTTACACAAATGAATGGTACATCCACTATCTAAACACCGCTTCTCTTCCAGTTCCTCAGGTATATTTTTACTCGCAGCCAATGCAAGGAATGTTTCCTCTAACATTTTTGCATTCCCTTCATCGTCAGTGAAGGATTTATTTCCTCTTGGTGGAACCCTCGCATAACATCTTGCAGCAATGTGCCCTTTTTTATTACATATGAAACATGTAATGTTATAGTTTGGGTTACTTCCTCTTAACATACCTTTGTTCTCATGTTTGCTTTTGTTTTCATCATCTTTCCTCTTCTGAAAATTCTGTCTGCTAGACTGATTCTTTTTCATCGCCACCAACATTGCATTTGAAACTGCATTCGTACTGCAACTTTGTTTCCTTGCATCACTCTCTTCTAAGATTTTAATTTTCAGTGCTTCAACACCAGGCAAGTTATCTCGAGATTCAATTGCACACCTGAAGTTCTCATAACTCGCAGGCAAACTATATAATAACATTATTGATAACAAATCAGGGTTAACATCTACATTCATTTCTTCCAACTTATCAACTGCATCGAAAAACTTGTTGATGTGCTCTCTCACATCATCTCCTTCTTGCATTTTCTGTAATGTTAATTGTTTCAATAATGTGGCCTTTCTTGCAGGCCCCTTTGAAGCATATATTGATTCAAGCTTTAACCATGTATCACGAGCTGTCTCACATCCCTTTAATTGTTTCAATTCACTCGGTGAAATACTAAGTATCAAATCAGATTTTGCTTTTCTGTCCTCTATTACCCATCTATTATAAGCTGCTACCGAATTTGCATCACCCTGTACAATCTCCGGCTTAACTCTTTCACCGGACACATACTGCCAATAATCATTTTTAACTAATAATGCCTCAGCTTGCAATCGCCACGTATCATAATTGCTTTTATTTAAAGCTTCAACTCTCGCCTCATCCCTATACGCGATGCACGTGGTTAACGTAACCTCTTTACGAGAATTCTTTTTCTCTTTATATACGACGCACGTGGTCAACCTAATCTTTTCACTTTTTTTCTCTTACCACACTGGGCCCATAACCTGTTAGAATTATGGGTTTAAATAAAAATAATATTACCTTTATATCATTGCATTATTAGTTTATTATATCAAGAAAGTGAAAAAGACACGCGGCGCACATTCTATATCAGGACAGAGAGAGCGTCGGGGAAGAAACAAAAGATGGGGACTCCCACAATTTTACGCATCAAAATTCATACATACGTCATGCTTGCCACAACATCCTCACATAGCCATGCGTTGACAAGTTCTAACATATATATTGATAAAAAGTATTCACTTTCTTTAGCCGAAGAACGTATGTATGTAATTTCTTTTTTGTATTCTATTCCGATTGATGATTCGAAATTATTTGTACTTCTCTGATATACATTAATATTTTATAACATAATTTTGCAATTTTTTAACCCTTTCGCTGCGAACAGCGCCTTTTGGCGCTCGGCTATAGACGCTTTCTCTCAGCGAACAGCGCCTTCTGGCGCTCGACTATGGACACTTCCCTTGAACGAACAGCGCCTTTTGGCGCCGTGCATTTGTTTTACATTTTGATATTAATAATTGCATGATCATGGTCATTAATTCATTTGTTTTCGCCGCGATAGCTGCATACGTTTCTTGTGCGGATATTTTTTCATATAACCGAATACAATTATTCATAAATTTTTCCCCTATCATGGGTAAATGGACAAATATAATCTGTGACGATACAGAAGAACCATCGGATTCTGAACTCTCTGCAGTTTTTGGAGAAATTGGATACGAAGGTAAAATTCAAAACTCATGCTGCAGGAGACGCGTATTATCAAGTAGCTCGGAATCATACCACAAGTAGTGACGAATTACCTGACATCGATTTACGGCAATTTTCTTGGAGCGCGCAGAATTTGGTTCCAAAAGTTTTTGATTTTGATGAAAATCTATCAGGAATTAAAGCAAATATTAACGATAAATCGTCAATATTAGAAGTTTTTCAACTTTTCTTTTCCGAAAATTTACTCGAACATATTGTGAGAGAAACCAATAATTATTATACCACGCAAACTACATGCAGTAGTAACTCGCGATTATTGTCTTGGAAAAATACAACAGTGACCGAAATGTATCGATTTTTTGCTCTGTTGATGTTGATGTCAAGAATAAAAAAATTATCAATAGACGAATACTGGTCAACCGACGAATTAATACGCACGGAAAGTATTCCACGAATAATGAAAAAAGACAGATATGTAGCTCTATTACAAATGTTGCACTTTCATGACAACACTGAGACACCAAATCAAGATCCGCTGATAAAAATATGGAGCATTATCGATAGACTGCGTAATTCTTTTTCACGAGCATTTTATCCACATAAGCATTTATGCATCGACGAAAGCTTGCTTCTTTTCAAAGGACGATGTCACTTCAAGCAATATATACCTTCAAAACGAAGTAGATTTGGAATCAAGTCGTATGTTATCTGCGATTGTTATACAGGGTATATCGAAGATTTTGTAGTCTATTGTGGAGAACGCACGGAGATGAATAACAATCATTTAGCAGAGATCGGCAAATCTGGGAATATTGTCATGACGCTGATGGAACCATATCTAAATAAAGGTCATGTTTTGATTACTGATAATTGGTACTCAAGCCCAGCATTATTTTCGCTCCTATATCATAATAAAACAAATGCATTTGGAACAGTGAGGAAAACCAGACGTGGAATGCCTAATATGTCTAACAAATTATGCAAAGGCGAAATTGTGTTTCAGTCTACGGATAAATTGTTAGCACTAAAATGGATGGACAAAAGAGAAGTGTTAATGTTATCAAGTTACCATTCTGCTGAGTATATAGAAACAAAAAAGATTGATATTAAAACAGGAAGACCAATATTAAAACCAACTATCATAGTAGACTATAATCGCGATATGGGAGCAGTTGACAAAACAGACATGATTTTAAATTCAATTAATACTATTCGAAAAACTTTGAAGTGGTATAAGAAATTTTTTTTTCACATGCTGGATCTTTCCATTTATAATGCTTACGTACTGTATAAAATTACATCCAAAAAGAACATAACATTTGCAAAATTTCATTTATGTCTAATTCGAGAAATTCTGCTAAAATATCTAAATGACAATGTATGCAGCAATAAGTCTGGAGGTCGAACTGCATCCAAAGATAATCTTTTACGACTGGTTTCAGGACATTTTCTATCAAAATATACTAATCCAACAGGAATCCGGCAAAACGGTAGGCGAAAATGTGTGGTTTGCAGTAAACACAATAAGCGAACCGAAACACGATATGAATGCAAAGAGTGTAACGTTGGATTATGTATTGAACCCTGCTTTAAATTATATCATACACAGAAATATTATTAAAAATTGTTTATATTATTTATGATTATTAAAAATTATTAAAAATTACTAAAATTGTTATTATTATTACTATTATTATTATTATTATCATCATTATCATTATTACTATTATTATTATTTGGCTGCCGTGTCGGCCAGTCGTCTCAAGGAAAAGACCAGCAAAATCGGTACCACACACTGTTTTACGAGCGTCTTGTCTCGCATACCGTGTCGCCCGTACAGACAATGGAGTAGCGCGCCGGCTGCTAAGAGAGCAATTCATTTTTAGGCGCTCCGCAGCGAAAGGGTTAATATAATTTTGGAAAATATAATTAACTAGATGAATAAAATTAGACAAAGCAATATTATTAAACTGAATAAAAGTTACTGAATTATAAACTAATTTCGGTAATAAATTTAGCTATCATCATTCATCTAACCAGATGGGGACTTCCTTTTCCTTCTTTTTTTCCGAAAATGTGAAATGTTGTCAATCTCCAGAAAATATAAAACTGAATGAATGAATACCTTTTAGTGTTCTTGACTTAGTGTTTTATTGAAAATTTGTAGCAATTTTAATTATTACAATTCATATTTGATTGAAAACTAATGAATGTAAAAATCATACATTGCATGGGAATAAACACCCTAAGAGTAAAGTGATCTAAGAATATTTGAAATATTAGGGCCCCTGAAGGTCTTAGTATAACAGTCCTTGTAAAAAATAAATATTTGGACTAAAATTCAGTATTCAATAAGCGATATTCAGTACAATTCAATACAAAAGATACGACGTAAAATTGTGAATAAACACTGCATTAGAATCAAGCAACATCAGACATTCGATATTTGGGAAATTCGGTCACGAACACGATCAGTTTCGTTCTGTTGAATACAACGGCAAGAGAAAGAACCTCCCGCTACATATCCGTTTGACTCTTGTTTCCTATGTGTAAGAAGAAGATGGTAACTGCAATGATAAAAGACGAGTACATATGAGACAAAAGCGACTCAAACGAATGATGAGATATTACTTTTCCTTACATCTTGTTAAACGAAGTGAAGTTGTGTGTGTTCGAAACTGTATTGCGCTTAAACCAAAAATGGCACAGTGGACCAGAAACCTAAAAAGTAAATTTTTCAATATATGAGGATAAATTATTGGAAAATATTCTATTCCTCATTAATCTTAATTTGTACCTTTCCAATGTGATAGCGTTTAAACGTCTAACGTGTAACCATTTACAAGTTGTGATTCGACAGTAAGTAAAGGAACTGTTCGTTTTCCACTTAATTAGTACTACTTCGATGTCCATTACTAGAAATAGACATATGAAGTGTGTCTGCAGTAATTTTATAGCATATGATTGGAACTGTAACATAAGAAGCATTTCGTAGATATTTACTATTTTATGTACATATGTATGCAGAGTTGACGAATGAGGTCAAGGAGGTGGAGCGATGATGAGATAAAGTTTCCCGGATTCAGGAGTCACAGGGATCCAAACATTATCACAATTTGTTTTTTTTTTGACTTGTCATCCATGCAAATTTTTACTTCAGTTTCTTGATACTCCTGTATAGTGCCTGGCTGCGTAATTTTTAAACGATCATTGTAAGTACAAAAGGCCAGCACGGTTTACGACGTACATGGTCGAAACGGCTATTTTTTGAGGATACCGTTAGATTTTCTCTAAGCATGTTTTGTAGTTTTTCGTCAACGGTCTCAATAACTACGTACGGCATCATAAACCGGGGATTTCTGAAGGAACCACGGTTCCGGGTCTGGCGGTCCCTGACCGTGCACGGGAGAGGTAAGTGCTCACTGGGAAATCCCGCTGCATTGCCAAATTTATCGTTTGGAAGACACCTCCACCAAGGGATGTCCGATGCGTTAAAAAACGTGTCAAGGGTGCAAAAAGTTAGTTACCAACAGACCATCGTGCATAGCACTTCATCCTTCAAAATGAAGATTCCCTCTGTGTTAAAAAGACTTAGATATTTTATTCACTCACCAACACCTAAACTATGTATGCAATCAAATACACATATGTCAAATACACAAGATGTCTTCAAAATCTTTATGCTTAAATATGTCTGTAATTCTTACTGGAAACAACATTTGATGAGGTGAACAAACTTGACACAAGAAAAGTCTAAAAAAGAAATGAAGAAACTTGGGTGTGATTAATTTTTTTAACAATGCATTGCGTCGTATTGGCCAAACACTGCTGCGCACGTACTTTGCAAATAGCTGCATTATTTCATGTACTAAGTCTTTGTGATACCTTTAATGGACGCATTATTAAGCCACTGTTTTACAAACACTGTCTTGTAATTGCAATATTAATGTAGATATATGTTTCTCAGGAGTATGCTTTAGACAATGCCAGACGTTTTACTAATAAGTATCCTTGATAGCACATGCCAGTTGTTGCTACAAAACTCGTAGATGCGGTAACGACAAATTGCTGCTGTCTTTCTATCAATACTTAATTAATACAATAGTAATGTATCTGAAGTAGTAATGTGTTTCGTGTTTACCTTTCTGAAGTATAAATCTTTTTTTACAACTTGTAAACATAACTTTAATGTAAAAAGTAGTTTTATCATATTGGACATATTGCATATAAAAAGATATTTAAATGAAAAAACTTTAATTCAAATTTTATCCAAAGCCACTAAAAATATTGTTGTGTGTCTATGCCTATTTATTACTGATGAAACTATGTGTGTTAGGAATTATATCCACTTTTGTGAGTTTTTAAAATACTGTGCATGTATAGCATATTGTATACTATAAAAAACTTTCTATTGTATACATTTTATTTTTTCTATATTATAAACAGATTTCAAATCTGTCTTCAATCATTTGATTCTTAAATTTTGAGTTATAATATTTTCTAATTGTATCGTTGGTAGCTAAAAATAATGACGAATAATAACAAAATATGAATAATAATAATTATGAAATAATAATATTAAAAAAAATTAAACATTGTAATTGTAAAAAGTGGATGTATATTAAGCCTCAACATTGACGCTGATTGCACGTAGGCACGGCACTGACTTGGCGAGGAGAGCGAGCTATGGCCGTCTGGCGGCAAAACGCCGCGTCCGTGCTCCCGGCAGATATTTTTTCGATTTACTGGAATTGCATACAGCTACAACACTTACCCCGCATAGTTTCTTCATTAGAAATGTCTATAGAATTCGATACTGTATAGCAAATTCACGCTAGACAAATAACTTTTTCTAAAAATGCAAAAATAATACGTAGGAAATGCGCACCACGGCCGTTTTTTAAACTTTCATCAATATTTACACCCACTTAGAATTATGCAATATAACAATGATATATACCAATTTAATCGAGACACTCTCCTTTATCTTTTAAAACTAATTTGAATGTCCTAGCTTTTTTAGTTTTCTCGCAATATCGCATTTTCTACCCAAAACACGTGTTTTTACAAAAGCTCGTGTTTTTCAAAAACTGAGGGTAACAGAGCAATTCGGTTTTCGGATTCTTGTTCAGGACGAGAAACTCTACAACGATCACCCAATGGGTATTAGAAAACAAATTTCGTATAATTAATTATTCTTATTGGTGGGTACAATACTGTCGTGATGACGAGGGAAACGAAAAAAAAGATTTCTCCAGGGACGTTACAAATTTATCTTAAAATTTAAGGATCTAGTGGGAAACCGAACTATATCACACGATAGAAAAAACAACCAAAGAAAGTTGCAACGTCATTTCTTTAGATATCAAAAAGCAAAATAGCACCGCAAGAGACGAAGTGAAAACAGTGATGCTACGCGCTGGAGCGGTCGTTCGAAATTCCGGCTATGTTAATGCGATGCAAGTGCTTAATACACTGCATCAGTTTTTTAAAGTTATTGTTGTAGTTGCTATTATTATTAATATTAATGTTATATTATTTATTGGTATATTATCCGTTTATTTATTATTAATATATAATAGGACCCAACAGGATCCGTAAACCAAGGCCATGAACCCAATATTTTCGTGTTAGGATTAAATTTTATTATATATTTGGCGGTTCGTGCTAGCTATGATAGGAAGGCTAGGAAAAGGAAAGGAGAGGGAGAACGTTTCGTCCGGGGCCTGCTAGTGGACTCATCAGTAAGGCGTTCTAGCAGGCCCTTGCCTTAGACGCGGGGATGTAAGGAAGGGATGGACAGGAACTATATATATGAATAGGAAGGCTCTTGGAGTACTAGCGAGAAAGTCTATGTCTCGATTCTATGCGCCGTCTAGTGGCGATGAGCGTGGGAGTAAAACCGCCACATATATATAAGTGATCTTTTACAAAAAAAAACTTTTTATTATATCATGAGATACAATATCTAGGAAAAAACGATTTTAAAAGTATATAAAGTTATTTAAATAACGAAGGGACTAGTAGTTTATCAATAAATAACACGTCATCAATATGAATAATAATAGCAACAATAATAAAATTAATAATAATAACTTTAATAAACTGATACAGTTTATTGAAGTACTTGCATCGCGTTAATATACATATAAAGGGAAATAAAAAAGGAAAGGAATTTAATTGGTTGTAGATGCAACCGAAAAACTTTTTTTGCAACGTACATAGACGGGACATCGAACTATCGCTTCGTTACGGAGTACCAACGTTTTCCCTTCATCTACAATCTACAGCGTTGCTATTTTGCTTTTTGTATTGTAAAAAAATTAACGTTACAACTTTCTCTTGAGTGTTCCTTAAAGGTGAAAGTCTGTTGCATCGTGTTGTATAGTTTGATTTTCCATTAAATGTTTACATTTTAAGATAGATTGAAAAATATACTTATAAATTTGTGCAAAATCGGTCTCTCTCCGCGTTCGATAGTTGTTCATACAAGTTTAAATATTCAGAATGCATAAAAAACAAATACCGTTGTATTTAGGGAAGTTTACATAATCTTTTACACAAACAGAATTTTAGTATCTTTTATAATTACGTCACAAAATTTGTTTGAATTTTAAAAATATACCTTATTTACAAAAACCAATTCCTCAAAAAGTGTACATGACAGAGACAAACAGGTTGCCGATTCGTAATCAGTACAAAAAAAGCTATGATATCATTCCTCAGAAATCGAAACGCTAATTGACTGTTGGACAGTGTAATTATAGCACCACACATGTTTCTGCATGATTTGATCAAACTCAAGTGTATACTTTGTTTTACTAATTGGAACTATTTTATCATAAAAAGAATGTTGACAAAAATTGTCATCAAGGGCACAATAAGAGTCACACTAATAGACATAACGTCGCTTAAAGAGCTGCTCTTTTGTCGGGTTTGTTTGGGAGCTCCTGTCTACTTTATTGATTGAATCTCGATAGCTGGTCGGAAAGTTGCAAGAACAAGATAGTACAAAAGGGATAATGGAAATATGTAGTAGACTGGCCGAGTGAATCACTCAAACACGACTCGACAAAAATTGATGCCAGAAATTTGTTGCATCATAGTACAAAAAAAATGTTTAGATGCAAACTATATACATTGGTATGATAGACTTCTTTAACTAAATTTAAAAGAAAAATATCCCAAGTTAGGAATAACTTATTTTTAGAAGTAAATTTGACAGTCCTTAAAAAACTTGAAGTCGTATTAATTAAAAGTGTCTACAAAAGGACGTGTATAATCATGAAATTGGTTTATTTACTCAGTTACAATAAAATAAAAACGAACCGTATTCATTATCCTGTCATTTATGTAAAATTGAACGTCTTGATTTAAAGTTTTATCAAAATATAGGTATTGTTATTTTTAAAAAGAAAACATGCAATTTTATTTGTGTTTGTAAAGGGTGACTTGTTTTTTCCAAAAATGCTTTTATTAAAATGGGATTATCGTAGCTAGTAGAGAGTGACACATGTGGCTAGTAGAGAGTGACAGTGTTCTGCACACTTGAAAAGATCTAATATACATACAGGGTGTCCCGTAACTAGTGTTACTCCCTGAAAGGGGTGGTAGAGGACGTCATTCTGAACAAGATTTTCCTTTGCAAAAATGGGGTTTGAAGCTTCGTTTTTGAATTATTAAGCAAAAACACGGACCAATCAGAGCGCGAGGATTTCGCGCGCTCAGACGCGATAGCGACAGCTTCGAAAATGACAGTCGATCGTGATCGTGAAGAAGCGTATCGATACCACGTCGGTATAACGTCGGTATATCGTCGGTATAACAGGAAGCTATTAGGTAAAAGTTAAATCGAATAATGAATTAAGAAGTTAAGAATAATATTAAATTCTTTGTAATTCATGAATGAGAGATAAACCAATTAGTTGTTGTTTACCCAGACCAAGTATATTGTATTTATTTTATGCCTTCGAAAAGGAAAAAGAATAAATTCAAGAAAATTAATTTTTCGACTCTTCGAATGAAGCAAACGAATAAATTTACGTTTCAAAACGAATGAGTACTTTGTCTATGAAATGGGATAAAACTAGAATGGAATATCTAATGCAGTACCTCATTGAAATGAAATAAATCAATTGCTGCGAACATTTAATTTTAAAAATACAAAAACATCAAAATAAAACTTACCCATTGATTCATGAAGAAACTAGCTTCGATAAAAAATATTTGTGTCACCGGGTAGATCCACCGATCAGAGTATCAATAGCTGATGTCCTGGCAGGGTCAATGAACTCTCAATTTATTTCACTGTCTCTTTCTAATAATTGCACAACATAAGCACGACCAGTAAACGGATCGAATAGAAAACGCGGGAACGATTATTCATAGATATGTATGTTTAACGATACGCTATATTCTCATTATAAGGTATCCGAATTAAGGAATCGATATTATATTGTATTTTATTACAAGACATTGTTAGACTGGCCACGGATCGCGGTTTCGTTCTCGATCGCGAGGCATACGTCGCGAACGGTTGCCATGCAACGATGATCTGTTGAACGACTGCGACGTTGATCGACAGTCATCGTTTATTGTCAAAAGATACGTGTTGAAATAAAATGTATCGTTGTTTTGAATCAAAAATTCTGTTTTCTTGCTTTCAAGATAATATAGTTTAAATTATTTCTGAATATTCGTTTATGTGTTTTCATTCGTCGTATTTATGTGTTGAACTCACAGTGAAAATTAGTGAAAATTAGTGAAAAATGACAGAAAAAAGTGATAATGAAAACTAATAATGAAAGATGACAGTGAAGTTTCTTGAGAGTTTTTTCAGAGTTTCTATTATTTATGAGAACAGTAAGGATCGATGGATCGACCTAGTGACAGAGATGCATTTTCATCGTGATTATTTGCGGTTCAATGGGTGAGTTACATTTAAATTTATTAATTATTCAATTCAAATTTTTATTTATTGAATAGAAAAGTTATTTAATTTTTTAAAAATGAGCATTTGTTCTTTTTCATCATCACAATATCGAACGAAAATACTTTTCCATATTTTATCCATTATTTCTTTGCCATAACGAATAAACGTATCGAATAAATTCGATTTATTCTGATTACGTGAGTAGGGACTGATTTTGTTATTTCTTATTCATGAATGAATGATAATTCAAGAATAATCCAGATTTTTTATTCATTATGCGATGTAACTTTCATCTAACAGCTTTCTATTATACCGACGTTATACCGACGTTATACCGACGGTATCGTTACGTTTGTTCATGACGACGATCGGCCGTCATATTCGAAGCTTTTGCTCACGCTGTCGCGCGCCCGGTCTATGCGCGCTCTCATTGGTCAATGTTTTTTGCCAATAACTCGAAAATGGAGCCCCAACCAATATTTTGGCAAAGGAAAAAGTTGTTCAGAATCGCCTCACCTACCACCCCTTTTCGGGTCCTACACTAATTGTGGGACACCCTTATATATTTCTTATTTTTCTGAGTTACTAACTCGCCGTCAGATTCTCGGAGTTCGCTCTGGGTAGTTTAGTAGCCAGCTAACGCAGGCTCCCCATTATTGAGCGGCTTGATCTCTGAAGCCCGTGTCTTTTGGGTGGCGTTTCGGTAACTTTAATAAATAATTAAAGTCGAGTCATTTTTATTTGCAACCCTGTTGGTCACACGTCGGTCACTTGATTCTTGCATCGTTGGGTAGTTCTAGTAGTCAGCTAACGCAGACTTCCCAATTAAGCGATCAGGTTTTGGGTGTCGATTTGTGCTCTGACGAAAAGGGCCATGAACTAATTAGTTTAGAGTCAAAACAAGGAGTAACTGTTCCACGTCTGATACAAATTTTAGAGCTTTTGTAATTAACCAAACATTGTTCTGACAGTTTTGTTAGGATCTAGATTCTAGATCCATTGTAAATTCCGTTATTTTCTTGCGCTGCGTATATCATTATTAAAACCGCGTAATTGAAGTAGTTAGCTACCGTTCTGCGATTTGCGACAACAACAAGTCTATTATACTCCAATTTGCTTATCGAATTCAGTCATACATACATTTTTATATTCGCTAAAGAAATTGTTAATTATAACTCTCTTTCTCATCACTACTTGAATAAACCTAATTAATGAAAGATATTAACCTGTAGATTTCACTCTTTAACCACACGCCACCACGATCCCACATTCTTTTAGAATTAGTTATAGTAAAAACGAGTCGCTTAATAGGCAAAAGCCGCTCTTTGCTTCATAAGCGCTGTAAATACCTGAGTCTAGTCGCAGGGACGTTACACAAATGTAAACAAAGAATCGACACCTCGACTCGACTGCAACGCTTGGGTCTCGATTTTGTTGCAGTTATCCAGTCTTTACTGTACTTATCTTGTGAAATAGGATGACGTAAAAACTTTTCACAAAATTGCAGTCGTATAAAGCCGAAATTTATGAAATTTCTAATTTCATGGGTTCATACAAAGGAAATTTTTTGTATTTTATGTGTACCTGAAATTTGAAGCAGAAATTAGTATTGAAAGATTATAATAGCTAATTTGGAAACATTGTTTTGGAAAAATAATTTTAAGAAAAAAAATACGCCGACTTCGAAATGCACTAAAAAGTATAAAATAATTTCTATTTCCTAATGAAGTAATTTCTGTTTCATTCAATCATACAATTACGTAACAGATATGAATGAAACCTATTTACTCGTTAGGTAGTATATTAAATACATTTCAACCTTTTCGGAGGCGGCGCAAAATTAAAAATACCTCAGTAAACGTTGCTGCCAATAACCAGTTGATTGTGGTATGGCGTATTGGAAATTAATAAATTCTCAGAAAGAATACGAACCATTATAGATATATCTGGTAATATACGTAAATGTAACGACTGCATCTTCATTTCGCAACGTTTCTGATATAAATGAAATTGAATCGACTTCGTTCGCATGCGGAAGCCATGGATCTAAAAACCTATACACGGAGTCCACGACGCGGGAATTACCAAATTTGCGGCAGATAGGCTCTATCTTTATAGTATATACGGCGATCGAGTCTTTCCGTCATGGGACGGAATCTATGAATCTAGATAGAACATAGTTACAATCTATGAACGCACTCTATGAATCTAGATAGAACATAGTTACATTCTATATGCACTAACACCTACTTCGCGGCGTGCTGTCGAGTTATATGTATAGAAAAAAAATAGCTATACAAGCTTTGCCTATGTTCGGCTGTCCAAAGGTTGACATGTTCAAGAAAATCTTTTAATTTTGCGCCGCCTCCGAAAAGGTTGAAATGTATTTAATATACTACCTAACGAGTAAGTAGGTTTCATTCATATCTGTTACGTAATTGTATGATTGAATGAAAGAGAAATTACTCCATTAGGAAATAGAAATTATTTTATACTTTTTAGTGCATTTCGAAGTCGGCGTATTTTTTTTTTCTTAAAATTATTTTATTTCACGCTTTTTAGTGGAATGGGGAGAATTGTATAGGATACTATGAGACAGTTCTTCCGGGCTTTTTTTTGTCTGCGTAAATGCCATGAACATAATTAAGTAAAAGACAATATGGATATTCGTTTTCGAAAAACCGCCGAATATGCATAGAAAAAAAATAAGGGACACTCTTTCAGGGACAAGTACAAACTAATTACATCATGATTGAGGGTGCTTCATCCATTTGTCCTTTGTTAACTTTCTTTGCAAAAATTTACTGCGCATGTGTATCTCTTACGGTTTAGGACTGCGCAAAGGTCAAAGTATCCGTATAATAATAGCATATCCTGCGCAACAAATTTTCTAACAAATCAAATTGATGCATTTTTAGAACGATACGGAGACTGTACCAAGCAATGGGAATAATACACCAACGTCAACGTGAACTCATCTTGCTGTATAAGTCGCGTGTCAGAGCGGTAGAGCTTAGTTAGTGTTTTGGTACAGTGCATTGTAATTGCCTTTTCTTGTCTTTCCCGTGCATAGCACGGGGCGTTCCACTAATATTAATGACAATAGTTTTTCGCTAATATCACGAAAACTAAAGTTTTCCGTCAATTATGCATAAGGAAAAACTCGTTCAGAATCATGCCACTAATAACGTATTAGAAGGACATAGAAATCGTTCGAAGTTGATTTCAAAAGTTAATAACAATTTTTCGCTAATATCTCGAAAACAAAAGCTTTCCGCGAAATTTGTATATGAACAAAATTGTTCAGAATCAAGTCCGTGATAAGATATTAAAAGCGCACTAAAATCGAGAAAAGTTTATTTCAAAAGTTGCCGATTTTTTTGCAATAACAACACTTTGCAATTAAAAAATGAAAAATTTTTTGATAATGGTACCAATGGGGAGTCAGAACCTACCCGATGCAAAAGGTTTCGTTCCGATCGGTCCATCCAGCTAGGCGTAATCGACGAACATACATAGAAAAAAAAAATATATATATATACTGATCGAATTGAGTAACCTCCTCCTTTTTCGAAGTCGGTTAAAAAAGTATTCGTACACTTGAAATATAGAATAATATTTTCTGTATTATTAGTATATTTAATCATACTAATAATAAATGACCCAAAACCGAAGACAATAACATCATGTAGTAACTTCAAATGACTTGAAATTCACGAGACCTAAGAAATCAACGGGACAAAAGTATTCGTACATTTGTAACGTCCCTAGAACCTAAGTTCAGCTAGTTACAAGCGCTAATAGGTAAAGAGCGGCTTTTACCTCTAACGACTCGATTCTACAAATTAAGATTGTGGGATTCGTGTGGTGCGCGGTTAAGGAGTGAAATCCAAAGATCAATATCTTTCAACAATTAAATTTATTCAATAAGAAATGAAACTATCATCTACAATAACAACAAAGTAAGAGAAATACATAAATTATAAATGATTAATTAGAATAAAGTAACTAAATAGATCAATAATAATAATAATAATAATAATAATAATAATAATAATAATAATAATAGAAATTATACATAAGATAGACAATGATAGAAATAATAGAATTTGCTAAATTAACACTAGACAAATGTGACATGAAACTCGCTATCTGATCTTTGACAGGATTGACTTCGCTTTTCGTAAAATAAAATAATTTTCAGAAAAAAAATACACCGACTTCGAAATGCACTAAAAAGTATAAAATAATTTCTATTTCCTAATGAAGTAATTTCTATTTCATTCAATCATGCAATTACGTAACAGATATGAATGAAACCTATTTACTCGTTAGGTAGTATATTAAATACATTTCAACCTTTTCAGAGGCGGCGCAAAATTAAAAGCTTTTCTTGAACATGTCAACCTTTGGACAGCCGAACATAGGCAACGCTTGTATAGCTATTTCTTTTTCTATACATATAACTCGGCAGCACGCCGCGAAGTAGGTGTTAGTGCGTATAGAATGTAACTATGGTCTATCCAGCCCTTTGCGAACGGGACGGTTCGAAGTGAACCGTACCGTGGGGCCGAGCTCCTGCCGCGATAGTCATTAAAAATTGCCAGCGCATATTTCCGCTTAAACGCGGTTTTTGTTCATAGCATTTCAAGTCAAATTCTGGACATATTATATGTACATGCACAGATTTACGTGCATGCACACATGTACGCGTTTCTCGGCTCTATCAGTTGTTTTCGCAGAACGCATAGTTAAGTTTCTCGGCCATAGCCACGCATTTACGTGGGACACATACATATATGCGTTTCTCGGCTCAATCAACTGTTTTCGCCAAACGCATATATGAGTTCTTCGGCCAATTTGATTATTTACGCAGAACGCATATATGCGGCGGTAGTCCGCAAAGGGCTAGATTCATAGAGTATGCGTCGGAAAGACTCGATCGACGGAAGATAGAGCCCATCTGCCGCAAATTTGGTAATTCCCGCGTCGTGGGCTCAGTTTATATATTCTTAGATCCATGGCTTCCACATGCGAATGAAGTCAATTCAATTTCATTTATATCATAAACGTTGCGAAATGAAGATGCAGTCGTTACATTTACGTATATTACCAGATATATCTATAATGGTACGTATTCTTTCTCAGGATTTATTAATTTCCAATACGCCATACCACAATTACTGGTTATTGGCAGCAACGTTTACTGAAGTATTTTTAATTTTGCGCCGCCTCCGAAAAAGTTGAAATGTATTTAATATACTACCTAACGAGTAAATAGGTTTCATTCATATCTGTTACGTAATTGCATGATTGAATGAAATAGAAATTACTTCATTAGGAAATAGAAATTATTTTATACTTTTTAGTGCATTTCGAAGTCGGTGTATTTTTTTTCTGAAAATTATTTTATTTCACGCTTTTTAGTGGAATGGGGAGAATTGTATGGGATACTGTGAGACAGTTCTTCTGGGCTTTTTTTTTGTCTGCGTAAATGCCATGAGCATAATTAAGTAAAAGACAACATGGATGTTCGTTTTTCAATTTTTTTTGCAACAATAATCCTTTTCAACTAAAAAATGAAAAAATTTTTGATAATGGTATCAATGGGAAGTTAGACTCCACAAGATGCGAAAAGCTTTGTTCCGATCGGACCACCCACCTAGGAAAAACCGCCGAACATGCATAGAAAAAATAATCCTTTGCAACTAAAAAATAAAAAAAATGTTTGTTAGAACGGTAGGGAGACTGTACCAAGCAATGGGAATAATACACCAACGTCAACGTGAACTCATCTTGCTGCATAAGTTGCGTGTCAAAGCGGCAAAGCTTAGTTAGTGTTTTGGTACAGTGCATTGTAATTGCCCTTTCTTGTCTTTCCCGTGCATAGCACGGGGCGTTCCACTAATAATAATAACAATAGTTATTCGCTAATATCACGAAAACTAGAGCTTACCGCCAATTATGCATAAGGAAAAATTCGTTTAGAATCATGCTACTAATAACGTATTAGAAGGACATAAAAATCGTTCGAAGTTGGCTTCAAAAGTTGACAACAGTTTCTGTAATATCTCGAAAACAAAAGCTTTCCGTCAATTTCGCAAGAGGAAAAAGTTGTCCAGAACCACGCCCCTAACAACATATTCAAAGGACATTAAAATCGTTCGAAGTTGATTTCAAAAATTAATAACAATTTTTTTCGCTAATATCTCGAAAACTAAACATTTCCGCGAAATTTGTATATGAACAAAATTGTACAGAATCATGTCCGCGATAAGATATTGAAAGCGCACTAAAATCGAGAAAAGTTTATTTTAAAAGTTGCCGGTTTTTCTGCAATAACAACACTTTGCAATTAAAAAATGAAAAAATTTTTATTATGGTACCAATGGGGAGTCTGAACCCACCAGATGCAAAAGGCTTCGTTCCGATCGGTCAACCCAGTTAGGCGAAATCGGCGAACATACATAGAAAAAGAAAAAAGTTGCCGGTTGTTTTGCAATAACAACACTTTGCAATTAAAAAATGAAACATTTTTTGATAATGGTACCAATGGGGGGTCAGCACCTACCATATGCAAAAGGTTTCATTCCGATCGGTCCATCCAGCTAGGCGCAATGCGCGAACATACATAGAAAAAAGAAAAAAGTTGCCGGTTTTTTTGCAATAACAACACTTTGCAATTAAAAAATGAAAAATTTTTTGATAATGGTACCAATGGGGAGTCAGCACCTACCATATGCAAAAGGTTTCATTCCGATCGGTCTACCCAGTTAGGCGTAATCGGCGAACATACATAGAAAAAAAAAAAAAAAAAAAAAAAAAAAAAAAAAAATATACTTATCGAATTGAGTAACCTCCTCCTTTTTCGAAGTCGGTTAAATTAATCAAATTTGATATTCGATTCCCGTATTTGACGCTATCGCTTTAAGTATAATTCGGTTTCTAGACATGAAATTGTATAAAGTTAATAAAGCTAAACGCTCCGCAATCTACCGCCGCGAGGAATTCCACCTAGGTTGAATTCTCTAAACGCACCTAAATACGTTTCGCAAAAATTAGACAGATTACTATCTAATGCGGTGTAGTCGACTACGGAAAACGCCAAAGTGAGAACAGTATTCTTTTAGTAGCTCAAGTTACCGAACTTTATCTGACTCTAATAACTTATTTCTTCGGAACAGTTACTCTTTATCATCTGACTCGACAACTAATTGTTCATGACCCTTTTAGCCAGAACGAATACTGACAACCAAGACCGGATCGCCTAATTGGGGAGCCTGTTGTTCACTGGCTACTAAACGACCCAACGATACCGGAATCAGATGAACAATATAGGTCTGACAGGGTAGCAACTCAACTGACTCTAATTGTAAAAGTCGTAATTGCTAGACTGCCCTCGCTGGCACGTCAGCAATTTGACTAAAATCAAGTACGAGTAGCTGTGGGCTTTTCGCTCGATGTCTTAGTCTTTTCTGGTGCAAAGTATAAGTACTAAGCACTCTCCTGACGGAGTTCCGGTTACAAGATCGCTTGAACGGGGAGCCTGTTGTTCACTGGCTACTAAACGACCCAGCGACCAAGTACCCGAATGGCAAACACCCGCTTGACCAGTCAAGGCTTAAGAATCTGTTGGCCCTTTAACAGCGAAAACTGTTCCTATGTATTCTTAGAGAGTTGTAACTAGTTCGACTTCGAAGACTGTTCTGCTTTTAGACGGGTTTCGCTCGCCCTTTTATACTCGCAGGTTCGCCGAATTCCTGGAATTTCTGTGACGTCAGAATATCTAAATTTTCATATAACTTCGTTATTATACATTAATTATAAAATCGAACGGTTTAGTTATAATTTAAATGTCGCTCTTTAATTAATGGCTATCGTTTCGATACTAAAATGATACTCTAATGGTGTTTTAACGAAAAATACATTTTCTGTCCTTTTCTATCAGAGGCGAGTCTATTTCGATTTACAGCTTTCTAGTTTAAGGAAATAATTTTGGTTCCGGCCATGAGTAGTTTAGCACTGGTTGATTTTACGTATATAAATTGATTCAGTTAATTAATTAATTTAATGTCCAAAAATGCCGAAAATAGAAATAGTATCGCTATCCTTTTCTAGGATTAGCGCTGATCTCAAGGATTTCGGGCGAGTATCGCGGCACGTAGGCACATCATAGCGTAAAGGAAATTTCGTATACAAAAGTATTTATTAGAAAAATAAAGTAAAATAATATATTATCTTGTTTTAATTATTCTAACTCAATATTCAATTACTTTTATGGAAGATATTACCTACTCTAAATCAAAATCATAAGTTAATTAATATAAATGAAAATATATACATATATATTGATTACCGACTGTCGAATTTGATAGATATGATAATAGATACCTAATGTACTGTCGATAATTGGAAACTACGGTCGATAATTGACAATTCTAATCGATGGATAGAAGATTGTCGCGATGATGCCGGTAGAAAGAAAAAAGGTTTCCCCAGGGACGTTACACATTATCATTTATGTTGATAAATACAACAATTGCGATGGTATCAGGACATTCTGATCAATGTAACTATTACATTAGATAATGTTCTGTTAGCGTAGTCAGTAGTAATCGTGGCAAGTACATTTTAGCACTAATATTTGCAATGAAACAACGTTAGAAGAAAAAACAATTGTTATACGGCTACACGAAGAAGGTCGATCATATAGAAATATATCAGAAATACTAAAAAGAAGTCGATCGACTGTATTAACCAGTTAACTGTGTCGCCGAAATCGAGCGATGACGAGTATATTGCGCTGGTAAGATATTGGATCAAAAAGATGGGTTTATTTTATAAAATGGACACTTTTATTACTAATGTATATTTATTTGGTTAACTTAAACATATATTACATACTTATTAGACGAAAAACGCAATAAAAATTAAATGCTATGATAAACCATCCCCGAAGGGAACCTATCATAAATCAGCTTTCCGACTTTTGTTTTTGCTTTCCTTTCACGCTAACATCTAAAAAACGTTGTTGTCGCACATAAATAAATTCGTTGTGCGAACTGGTAAGCTGTTTTAGCCGGTGCATACGGGGACGCATGAGTTCATCTCAAATTATTTATATTTTTTATTTGTTTGTTCTATTCTGGCATGGCCTCAAAATATTCTAAACATCTTGATATTTGAGAATATGTTTTGTTTTTCTCAAAAATTACAATTTAAATAGCCAATGGTCACTACTTTATACGCATAACGAGTATACTCGTCAATCACAGTTAACTGGTTAAGTATTATAAATAAGTATAAAAAGGAAGGAATATTGCGGAATAAAGGAAGAACCGGTAGACCATGAAAATTAACTACGAGAGAAAAGCGAAAAATCGTCCGAACTAATGTCGAAAGAACATTCGAAAGAAATATTAAAAAGAGAATAGTGTAATACAGAACCTAAAAAAGTTAAAAGTTTGGTGTTGTCAATGTCCAATATATTACGCGAAGTGATTTGCCGGAAGGGTTATTATACAAATTATTAATTTATAAAATTCCTGTTAAAATGATTGTAACAATAATTAAGTGTACGAATACTTTTGTTCAGGCGATTCCTTACAATTTCGTGAATTTCAAGTCATTTCATGCTAGGGGAAGGTAGCCTAATTTGGACCAATTTTATATTATTCACTATATAAAAGCATGGAAGAAGTATTAATAAAAATTAAGTAGTAGAAAAGAAACTCACTAAGTGTAGCGTCAAAATAAAACCATTTATGAAATTTTAAATACCATTTATAATAGTAAAAAATAAATTCAAAAAAATCTTGTCATCGGTCCAATTTAGGAAACCGGTTTCCTTATTTGGACCGCTAGTTTCCTAAATTGGACCATTAGCTTTTTTAACGACAATTACAACAATAGAACGTTTTAACTGCAGTACTAACTCTAGTACACGGAGTATGAATCCAAATGCGACATTTCATACATTGTATCATATCTTCTTCCTTGGTTTCTTCACACAATGTACAAAACAATGAACCACCATTTTCTTTTTTATGTTTCGGTATTTTGTCAAAGTTTGGTGAACTTATTTTTTTAAAGTTTATTCGGTCTAACTGCGATTTGTAAGGGCTGCTTGATATTTTCACTGCTTTCTGGGCTATTGGCGCACTGCAAGAAGACGAAGGACCATCTGGATTTTGATTTTTCTTTGCTCGCGGTGATATTTCTTCAAGAACACTGTAGCGTCCCGAAATGCGAGTCTTGCAGACGCTGGACTCTGGCAGGTGGAGTCTTATTGAAAAACGAATTGATTTACGACTTTATTTGTCTACGATTACAATTTGCGATATAACGTACGTTTGTACTGCTCCAGCGATTCTTGCCGAATGCCCCAGAAGCGTGGTCTTTTGCACGTTTCGACCGGTCGCCGACCGTCACTTGTCTTACCTCTCCCGGCGATGAGTTCATCTAGAGGTGCCACCGATCGATCTTTTATCGATTAATTACCCTACCAATACTCATGCACCGCTAGATGTCGACGCTTGAACCGAACATGCCGCCCCCCTTGAACTATGTATAGTTCAACCAGAATCTAATGTGATTACAATATGTAGATGTAATGTGTAGATGTAATTAACAATCTTATGCGGTGTAGCAAGTGTGATCATAATAATGTGTTCTAATCTATACTTAACATTATCTAATGATATTATTCGCTTACACTTATACTATTTACATGGATTATAGTTATGTTATTTACAAAGGCAATGGTGCTATACGTTTAATACAGCGTTTGTATTCTCCTTGGGTTGTTTTGACGGTGACCACACGTATGACTCCGTCGTCGCCTGGGTGGATTGCGGTGATTCGTCCGAGCGGCCAGTGCATTGGAGGTGCATTATCTTCTTTCAGGATAACCAGCATACCGATTGGTATATTTGGAGCCTTTGCTGTGTGCCACTTCGTCCGCGCAATTTGCTCCTGCAAGTAATTTTTAACCCATCGCTTCCAGAAATGACTTCGTATTTGTTGGATGTGTTGCCATGTTGATAGTTTGCTAACTGGGAGAGCTGAACAATCATAATCTGGCATACTCGTTAAATTTTCGCCGATAAGAAAATGGCCAGGTGTTAGGGATTGGAGATCATTAGGATCAGGTGACAAAGGTGTAATTGGGCGTGAATTTAGAATCGCTTCTATCTGGGTAATCAAGGTTAAGAGTGCTTCGTACGAGAGTAATGTATCACCTATGACCCGTGTCAGGTGGTATTTTGTGCGTCGAACGGCAGCCTCCCATAACCCACCAAAATGTGGTGATCTTGGGGGAATCATGTGCCAATTTATGCCGTCATTAGCCAATGCGGACGTGAGAGCGTTGTTTGTTTGCTGTGTTTTGAAGAAAGCATACATCTCTTTTATTTCTCGCTTTGCACCTACGAAATTTGTTGCGTTATCTGAGTAGATATCGCTCGGTAGACCTCGTCGCGCGAAAAAGCGACGCAGAGCTGCTAAAACGGCGTCAATTGTTAAATCGCCCACTAACTCAATATGTACCGCCTTTGTTGAGAAGCAAACGAAGATAGCTATGTATATTTTGACCTTGTTTCGATTACGTTGAACCTTCTCTTTTATAAACAAAGGGCCACAAAGATCTAAACCAACTTGGTTGAAAGGCTTAGAAGGAACTACGCGACTGAGTGGTAAATCGCCCATTTTATACTCAACAATTGGCGGCTTGGCTCGAAAACATATGACGCATTTATGAATAAGACTTCTTACGAGACGTTTAGCGTTAGGAACCCAAAATCGTTGTCGTACCGCGTTGAGGGTGGCTAAGACCCCGGCATGAAAGTGTTTTACATGTTGTTCTAAAATAATCAGATTCGTGACATGATGTTGTCTCGGTAACAAAATTGGATGTCGCGCATTATATGGAATATTTGCCTGCGACAATCGTCCGCCTACCCTTAATATCCCATTTGCATCAATGAACGGATTTAAAGGACTGATACCCACGTTCAAACGACCCGAACTATTTAGCGCGTTGAACACCTGGAAATAACTTTCTTGCTGTATAGCTCGAATAATATACGTTTCTGCCCGGAGAATTTCGGAGGCCGATACCATACCCTTGTTGGCTTCCTTCTTTGAACTATTAAATCGAAAACGTAAAATGTAGGCAATGATGCGTTTAAGTCTAGAATAGGATGAATATTTCTCGAAGCCGTTCCAATTCACAACGCGCGAAAGCAATGCGATTGAAGGGCGTAATTCAGGTAGCTCAATTGGTTCCAACCTGAAAGCTGGCCAGTGCTCTTCAACCTTCGTCAACCAGCTCGGTCCATGGAACCAAAATATATTATTTACTAGTTCCGTTGGAGATAAACCGCGAGATATTAGATCAGCTGGGTTGTTTGCTGACGATGACGCCACTCGATACCACTGGTAACATTTTGAATTTCGTTTACGCGATGTGCAACAAAGGTTTTGAGTGTATGAGGTGGTGTTCTTATCCAGTGCAATGTAATTGTTGAATCGGACCAGAAGATAATTCAGTTAAATGAAATTCTTCGTAGTGAACTAGTTATTGTCTGATATAATTTCGCTAATAAATGCGCCACGCATAGCTCTAAGCGTGGCAACGTAACAGTTTTTAGAGGCGCCACTCGTGATTTGGCTGAAAGTAGTTTTACAATTATGTTACCGTGATGATCGAATGAACGTACATAGAAACATGCGCCGTACGCCTGCTCGCTGGCGTCACAAAAACCGTGTAACTCCAATGATACACTCGCCTTACATGTAATTTGTCTAGAAAAAGTGATGTTACGTATCGAATTCAATTCCCTACAGAATGTAAGCCAAAACGTATGTATGTCTGTTGGCACAGATTCGTCCCAACTTAATTGCAATTTCCAAAGTTTCTGCATTAGAATTTTTGCTCGTATTATAATAGGCCCGAGTAAACCCAACGGATCAAATAACGAAGCGATTACCGATAATATTGATCTTTTTGTTACGCGCGTGTTATATTCGATTTCCTTTACATCGTATATTATTGTGTCGTGTTTCCAACCCAAACCGAGAGTTTTTACGGTACCGTCCAGGTCCAGTCGTAAATGCGTGGCGTCCGTCTTGTCATCTAAAGAGTCGATCAACGTGGGTTCATTTGTTGCCCATTGCCTCAGCTTGAATTTTCCCTTGTCGCATAATGTAATGAGATCGTCCCTAATTGCAATGGCCTCTTCTCGCGTGCTCGCGCCCGTCAACAGATCGTCGACATAAAAATCCTCTCGCAATGCTCTCTCCCCGTGTGGAAAATCTTTTCTTTCGTCTAAACTAAGTTGTAATAAAGTATGGGTAGCTAGAAAAGGCGCTGCGGAGGTACCGTATGTTACCGTATTTAACGTGTAAGTTTTTATGGGTTCACGATGAGATTTCCGTCACAATATTTGTTGATATTTGCGATCATTAGGATGTACTAGTACCTGACGGTACATTTTTTCTATGTCCGCGGTCAATACGTAATTATGGAATCTAAATCTAAGAAGAAGTGAGTACAAGTTATCTTGGATGGTTGGACCGGTTAATAACATGTCGTTTAATGATACTCCGTTGGATGTTTTCGCCGACGCATCAAAAACCACGCGAAGTTTAGTGGTCAGGCTGGATTGTTTTATTACTGCATGATGGGGTAAATAATAACCGCCGTCTAAGTTTGTAGCTTTAGTTTCGGGCATATGACCTAATCGAATGTATTCTTCAAGAAATTCCGTATATTTAACCTTTAATTGTGGTTCCTTAGTTAATTTCTGTTCTAATGATCGAAATCTTCGCAACGCGACAGAAAATGATTCTCCTAAACCCTTTGTGTTTTCTTTAAATGGCAATTTAACAATGTATCGACCGGTGATCGGATCGCGTGTAGTGTTTGCTATGAAGTGACTTTCAGCTTCGCGTTCTTCTTCAGACGAGATGGGAGCGTGAATAGGTTCTTCTAATTCCCAAAATTTCGCGATTTGTTCGTGAATACCTTCGCGTGCTACGTTGCATCGAGTTGTTTGAGCTGTGTCGTGATCGGGTATTCTTCCGCCAATTACCCAACCAAGCTTTGTTTTTTGTAACGTAATCGAATTATCTCTTAACTTAATCTGACCCACACATAATAATTGTAAGAATAGTTCCGCGCCTATTAAACCGTCGATTTAGTCGTGCTGAGCGGTCGAACGAAGGATCCGCGAGTAGTAAATTTTTTGGAATTTTGAGTTCCCCCTTCGAGATTGTGCGCGATGGTAATACGTCAGTAATTTGTGGGAGAATTAAGAATGTAACATCGGCTTGAAATTGATTTATACGCGATTGAATTTTCGTTTTAATTGCGTGCTTTATTGTTGTCGTGTTTTTATTAATACCGATTACCGGAATGTTAATTTTCTGACGCGGTAAATTTAACCTACACGCGGCTTGCTCGGTTAAAAAATGTGACTGCGACCTGGAATCCAACAATACCCGACACGGTTGTAACTGACCCTCGTTATTTGTTATGTGAATTATGGCAGTGGACAATAATGTCTCCGATCCGACGTTCGCGCTTAGAGCCGACATGTTTAACTGACCCGAAGACTGACTATCGCTACTAGTTTCTTTATGTAATAGAGTATGGTGATGCCCTTTGCATTGTTTGCATGAACTAGCACGACAATTTTTCGCTAGATGGTTTGGCCGAAGGCAATTTATACGCAATCCTGCGCTCTTAACCATATCTAGCCGTTGATCGACAGCAACATTTGTTAATTTTGGGCAATTTGACGTGTAATGTTTTTCTTTGCATAGGTTGCATAAGATTTCAAAGGACGCATGTACAAAATTAGGGCTTCGCGATGTTTTTGAGGACCCGTATTGCTTACAGTGGGTCAAAAAAGTATTAGCACACCCAGTTTTCTTCGAATATCTGTAAGCAACTAAGTAATCTATTAATATTAACTGTCTATTAGTGCCTTTTGATATATGTATATGAATTGTATGTTTATTAAAAATTCTCGGTTATTTGTTATAAGGAAGTAAAGTGAAGAAAACAAAAAATCCACAGTCAAAAAAGTATTGGCACGCGTGTGATATTATTGAGGAAAGCATAATAATAAACAATATGAACAATATTGAACATACCTAATATTTAGTGTGCATTCCTTTAGCCTTAATTACGGCTTGTAATCGATTAGGCATCGATTCAACAAGTTTTTGTGTAATTTCTGGTGTAATACTAGACCACTCTTCTAGAAGCGCCGTTATTAGGTCATTTTTATTTTTTATTTTCCTTTTTCGAATTTTTAAATCTAGAATATGCCACAGATTTTCTATCGGATTAATATCCGGCGACTGAGGTGGTGTAGGGAGTTGTTTTGGTACATTGTACAATAACCATTCTCTGGTTTTCCTTGCCGTGTGCTTAGGGTCATTATCTTGTTGAAAAATAAAGTTGCTGTTGATGCCCATTTTTGTTGCACTGCTTAATATATTATTTCGCAACACGTTGATATAGACATCTGCATTCATATTACCGTCAATAAAAACTAAATTTCCTACTCCATGGTATGACATACAGCCCCACACCATGACGTGACCACCACCGTGTTTTACTGTAGAAATAATATTCTTCTGATTTAATTCGGTGTTCGGTTTTCTCCATACAAATCTTTTTCCATCAGAGCCGAAAAGATTAAATTTACTCTCATCCGAGAAAATCACCGTCTTCCAAAATTCCATTGTTTCATTTATATATATTTTTGCAAACTTGAACCGTTTCTCCCTATTCGTGTCATTAATAAACGGTTTTTTTCTTGCTGCTCTGCCATATATTTCTGCAGCATGTAAGATATTTCGCACTGTTTGGGCACTCACCTCTTTTCCCGAATATGTTACGATGTCAACAGCTAAACTTTTGGCGCTTACAAAAGGATTTTTTGTTGCTTCTTTGACAATGTCTCTGCGTTCTCTAATTGTGAGTACTCGTGGACGCCCTGATCGAGGTTTGTTCTCAACGCTACCAGTTTCCTCAAACTTTTTTATTATATTCCTCACTGTCGAAAAACTTAAATTTAAGGAATTACCGATTTTTCGGTAACTTTCACCACGTTTATGCAATGAAAGAATTTCATTTCGCACGCTTAAGGATAACTCGCTCTTCTTCGTAGACATGATTGTTGTTCAAATCGCAAACAAAAACTGACTGTGTTAACTGAGGAAAGAAATTCATTACAGTGTTTTGTTTGCGTTAATAAAACAGAATTTGTCGCGAAAAAAAGCGAGTAACTCTTATTCTTATAGTAAAACCGTACGTGTGCCAATACTTTTTTGACTGTGGATTTTTTGTTTTCTTCACTTTACTTCCTTATAACAAATAACCGAGAATTTTTAATAAACATACAATTCATATATATCAAAAGGCGCTAATAGACATAGTTAATATTAATAGATTACTTAGTTGTTTACAGATATTCGAAGAAAACTGAGTGTGCCAATACTTTTTTGACCCACTGTATATTCCGGACGCGTGTACGACATGACTGTGTCTTTATTCGGCGTTGCGCGATTGTTTTCTAAGAGTTTTCGTCTGGTATGCAAAAATTCGAGAAGATTCTCCATTGTCGGTAAAACAGCTCCCTGCGTTTGTTCTTTCCATTTTTTAACCGACTTCGAAAAAGGAGGAGGTTACTCAATTCGATCAGTATATATATATATATTTTTTTTTTTTAAATTATTATTATTATTATTATTATTATTATTATTAATTTCTATGTGTGCCCGCCGATTATGCCGGTCTCGACTGTACATTTACGGTAGAGGTCCTACATTCTTTGTAGTGTGCCGAACGTAGAAAGAGACAGCCATACAAAAGACAAAGAAGGATAGAGTTTCGAGCGTTCGGCAAACATGAAAGACTGCGTGTTGTGTCTTTTAAATTTAAAAATTAAAATTCTTTATTTTTGGTTTTTCGTCAATGGAACTTTTACCATCGTATTTGTCTCGTTTTTCTGATTAAAATGACACCAAACACGATATGATTACGATCGTAATTACTTATGTAACAAGCCATAAAAGTTTGGGATGTAACATTTACGGTAGAGGTGCGAATTCCTTCTAAAGGCTTGCTATACAAGTAATTATGATTTTAATTATACCGTGTTTGATACCATTTTAATCAGAAAAACGAGACGAATACGATAATCAAAGCTTCATTGATGAAACCCCAAAAATAAAGAATTTTGATTTTTGAATTTAAACGACAGAAGACGCACGAGTGTTTCATGTTTGCCGAACGCGTCAACCTTCTGCTTCTCTTTCTTTTCCATTCGCCGTTCTCTTTTATGTGAAAAACTTTAATCACTCGTTACACACGCAATTGTTAACGTAATTATATCATGTTTGGTGTCATTTTAATCAGGAAATCTAGACAAAAAGAACAGTAAAGGTGTCATGAAAAAATAGTAAGAAATAAGAAAGTTACAATCTTTTCCTTTGCTTGCATTAGTATGTGTCTCACCGATATTCGATCCTCGTCGTTTCGGCGACCGATCGTGTTTCATTCTTGACTGATTTCGAGGGGGATCCCCCAATAGTGGGGATACAATTTTAACATTTACGGTAGAGATCTTTTTAACATTTACGGAGTGAATACTGTATATTGAATTCTACGTATGCCTCCGTGCCTCTGGTGGTGTATGAGTCAACATGCAATCGCCGATTTTATTTACCAATTTTACAATTAATAAAAAAAAAAATTGAAAAACGAATATCCATGTTGTCTTTTACTTAATTATGTTCATGGCATTTACGCGGACAAAAAAAAAGCCCGGACGAGCTGTCTCACAGTATCCTATAAAATTCTCCCCATTCCACTAAAAAGCGTGAAATAAAATAATTTTAAGAAAAAAAATACACCGACTTCGAAATGCACTAAAAAGTATAAAATAATTTCTATTTCATTCAATCATACAATTACGTCACAGATATGAATGAAACCTATTTACTCGTTAGGTAGTGTATTAAATACATTTCAACCTTTTCGGAGGCGGCGCAAAATTAAAAATACCTCAGTAAACGTTGCTGCCAATAACCAGTTGATTGTGGTATGGCGTATTGGAAATTAATAAATCCTGAGAAAGAATACGAATCATTATAGATATATCTGGTAATATACGTAAATGTAACGACTGCATCTTCATTTCGCAACGTTTCTGATATAAATGAAATTGAATCGACTTCGTTCACATGTGGAAGCCATGGATCTAAGAACCTATAAACGGAGCCCACGACGCGGGAATTACCAAATTTGCGGCAGATCGGCTCTATCTTTATAGAATATGCGGCGATCGAGTCTTTCCGTCGCATACTCTATGAATCTAGATAGACCATAGTTCCATTCTATACGCACTAACACCTACTTCGCGGCGTGCTGTCGAGTTATATATATAGAAAAAAAAATAGCTATACAAGCTTTGCCTATGTTCGGCTGTCCAAAGGTTGACATGTTCAAGAAAATCTTTTAATTTTGCGCCGCCTCCGAAAAGGTTGAAATGTATTTAATACACTACCTAACGAGTAAATAGGTTTCATTCATATCTGTGACGTAATTGTATGATTGAATGAAATAGAAATTATTTTATACTTTTTAGTGCATTTCGACGTCGGTGTATTTTTTTTCTTAAAATTATTTTATTTGGAATTATTGAACTGATCACGATATAAAAACATTATTAAAAAGTATCAGATTTTATATAGTACTTTTTATAAAATTTGAAATATGTAAGACGTCATATTATGATAATCGCATTGTCGTAAGTTATATAATACAGAAAAGTTTAATAAACGGATAGTGAAGTAATACTGAATAAAACTAATACTTCGTAAATTAATTGAGAGACTGAAGTTAAATATGTCAAAGAACATGGTAGTCGGACGATTGAAAAATAACTTAACAAATTACATACCATTATGAAAACTATTCATCAGTGATGTATAATAAATGAACGAAAACATTTTATCTTTGTCAATTTTATCTTTGTTTTATCTTTAAAGTGCTGTCTCTTTGCGAAAAAAAATGGCAGCAATCACTTACTGGAAATTGAAGATGAGAGGTCCATACTTTACGCTTCTGCAAACAGTATCTCAGAAAAAAAAATGTTGCAAGTCCATGCATTTCGTCAAAGTTTGTAATTTCCTATATGGCAAATACGCCCTCACATTTATGGTGTTATAGTGATAGGGATGATGCATCAAATCTAAAATCCCACTACAATATCTTAAAGTAGAGATTTCTAGCTTAAATTAAAAAAAAGAGCATAATTTTACGATGATTTTTCAAACAGTTACCGATAGTCAAATTTGACAAATTTCTGCCTAAAATTTTTCTATACTATATTTCTTTTAAGCAGTGCAAAAGTCTCAAAATTACAAAGAGTATAAATTATTTGCAGAAAAAAGAGGTCTTATTTTTCGAAGAGACTGAGTCTTTTCGAGGAACACTGAATTCACTCGCGAAAGCCTACTTGTGTATCTACTTTATGACACTGAATATCCCTTGGACAAAAGAATCGTACGGCTCACGACTTTTTGACTGACTGTAATCTTTCAAGACACGATGGGGGTATTTACTTACGGTTGGAAAAAGTATTCCAAGATGCTGACTTTACATTCCTTTAATACGGTTGCAGTTTCAGGAGCAGCAACAGACGTGAGACCACTATACAACATGATAATGTTTATGCTTTACTTTGCTCTGTTCATGCTGACCACTCCGATTATTAAGATAAAAATAGATTTAGAATGTTACTGTATGGATTGGATTTCTATTACAATACTTACTTCACACAATGTCGTGAAAAAGCAAAAAGAGAATTTACTGATATGATAATTCTAGGAAGGTAGCGGATTTCAGAAAGAATACATTTAAAAATGTATAGAGTAACACGATCAGAACAGAAAATCCATCAATTTTATAGGATGTAATAATACTACTTCACATTTTAATGAGATTAAGGAGAATCGAATAAAATTCTAAAAGCAAGAATTTGTATACGAAATTAAATAGGAAAAATAGGCCGAAAACCGATTTTTCAATTTTACTATCCTCACAGATGAGATAGAGGGTTCTAACTTGGTGTGAAAGGCTTTTTTTTTAGATATGCTATCCACTGATGTATTAGGTGTTTCATTTGACTCTAGGGCACATTTAACTACCTTATTCGGCTAGATCCTTTAGAAAAAAGTATGTATTCTTGGACCATTTAATTCTTTACTTTTTAACTGTGGTGTGTGTGTACTTTGTAATTGTATGGTATGTGTGTGTTTGACATGGGTGCATAATATGAATGAAGCTTGCGTATGGTATGATTGAAGTTTGCATGTAATGAAGGTTGCTAGAAGATTGTCTTTTTTGGTGCGATTGAATGTTTTGAGAAGAAGCTGAGAGGGCATTGCTTTGTGAGAGTTTGAGAGGAAAAGACGTGAGAATTTTGTAATTTGAGAAGTTTCATCTTTGTGTTGCAATTCATTAATTATACCCAGTAATATTTTGTTAATAAATTTCATGCATTATATTTAATTATTAAATATTATTCTACATAACTTTTTCTCAAATCAAACTTAGATTATAAATCTTGACACAATTTATGCTAATTAAAATTAATACATTTTTATCATGATAATAATATTAATATTATTATGATGATAATAATCTTCATTTAGAAAATAAATACAAAAAATTTAATATAATACTTAATGCACAATAACATGCGAAGATAAAACTAAATAAAAACATAAACTCATCACTTTCTAATAACTACAGTTTGAAGGTACTTTGAGAATAAATCTTACCAAATTCAATCGCGTATTTATATTTCTGTATTCTTACTGATATATCAGATCGTACAGTTATACTTATATGTGGGAGCAGCGCAGCTAAGTTTCGAAGATTTAAAAATAACTTCTATCATTGAAAAAAAAACGGATGTTCGTGTAGAAGTGAACAAAAACCACGTGTATTTATGCATAGGTACATGTAATAAATTATGTTCGAACACATAATCGATGATGTATGTAACGCACGATCATTAAAGGTGTAATTGATAATTTATACGATTGCAGTCATATTTTGCAGTGATACTTTTTTCTTATATCATGAACATTTATGATTTCCATTTGCTCGATTGATGGCTCCCTTCTAACACTCGCAATCATTAACATATGTCGCACTATTATTTTAATGCCAATTTTTGGTCAATTCTTTATAGAATAGAACTTCGACATTTTTCTAGTAAATAAATTCCCAATTGGGAACTTTTGTTCATACATCTATTGCAGGCAAGATTAATGTCACAGAATAGTTTTCAAAAGGAACAAAATAGACAAACTGCAGGGAAAGGACATGTCTTTTGCTACCCTACTCTTAAGAGTGCTTAATGCAGGAAAATATCGAAGTTCTACTATAATTGGAAGTAAACTCTCACACAATGATTCGCGTTTTGCTCTTCATTTCCTACTCTTTCTCTTCTTCTTTTCCTCACACATACACATCTTCATTCACTCACTTTGTCAAGTTTATTATTTTTTATTCGAACAATCTCATAAGATTATACAAAGTAATATTCTATAGATGTTTGGTTAAACAGATGCCAGTAAAAAAGGAAATAACTGTAATAAATTTAAAACAAAAACCTTATGCCCTTAATAATAACCATTGTTTTAATATTCATCAACATGCAGAATTTTCTATGTTTCTCATCCTATAGTGACTTATTTGTTTACTCTTTTAAAGAAATAATACTTGATCCAAAATCATGGCACTTTTTGCACAACTCCTCACACAATTTCTACACATACTCATACTATTATTATGTATATTTATCACTATATATTTGTATTCATATTTACAAAAAATTATTCGTTAAATATTAATATTCAACATCGCAACCGTATTATGTTATAACTTTATTCCTGAGTAACTATTCATCGAGAAACTTGCCCCTTGTTTCTTGTATTTTATTGGATAGTTTGTTAACATTGTAGCGCCAAAATGTGAACTTAACATAGCAAGACAATGAATATAACTGAAACATATTTTATTATAGTTTTTTATGCAGGAATTAAATATAGCTGTTCATTAAAATCTATCATTATCATTTAAAAAAATGAGATCATATTATTTTCTATATATATGAGAAACTTTATGAAATAATGTACATATATTTTTTGAGATTTCGATATAGTCAAACATAATCAGCTCAAGAATAATCATCTGGAAGAAGTGATATTCTTGCCTGCTGTTATTAC
Source organism: Megachile rotundata (assembly GCF_050947335.1). Lineage (NCBI taxonomy): Eukaryota > Metazoa > Arthropoda > Insecta > Hymenoptera > Megachilidae > Megachile > Megachile rotundata. Next base: position 1,300,086 of record NC_134992.1, read on the forward strand.
ATTTACAACATATAAGAAATAATTCAAAATCAGTAATTTTTGTTGTGCTTCTTAATATGAAAAATACTTGAAATGTGAACTGTTTGCGAATTTTAATTATGGAAACCAATCATGATATTAATGAACAGTCTTAATATGCATCAGTTACGAGCTGAATATGTTTAACGAACAAACTAATTTAAACTACTTGAACTATTTAATACATGGAATAATTTTGATATAAATACCAACAAATGCTTTATGTTATTTAAGACATTTACAGACAATTCATCAATTGATATGAACTAGCCTAATATTATTACAATTTTAAATAAAATGTAAATTGAGAATTTTCTGAATCATATTGTGGAATACAAAACTTACTACACTAATGAACAAATTATTGAAATATAATAAACTTACAAAGAGATGATAATATTTAAGTTTATGATATATTATATGATTATATCAATATAATGATATAATAATACCAAACAAGGTGTCTCAAGATTAAATCATTAAATTTCATCACTATATTTCTTTAATATGTTTACTTCATTAATAGTAATGAGAAAAAAAATTATACGAACATATTTCCAAAACTAAAAGGTTAGAAGTTATAAGCAATAGCGAGTTGGTTAGTTATACATAACCAATAGAGGGTTCGTTAGTTATTCGACAATTTCAAATAATATTCCTGACTAGAAAAATCAGATTTCATTGCAAAATAGTAATTGCTTTTAAGTATTACATTTTTACTATAATTATCTTGTAAAATATTTGTTAATGCATATTTATAGATATAACATTTTATTTTATTTTTATTCATAGAGCATACTGACAAAGCTTGGCTGTTTAAACTTGGGACATCTTAGATAAAGTAATAGATTTAAATATGGTATTAAATGATGATTAATTTCTCTTATTTAAAAAATAGAAACTTTATGTAATATTAGCACTTCTTCATAAATCATTTAGAAGAGTAGTGCAATAGCAATAGAATTAAATTGTATATAGTTCTAATTCATTAAGTTAAAATGCCATATATGTAACTTTATGTGCTAAACCTATGTTAACATCTATCAGAAATAATAAGAAAACATAATATGGAGGAAGAGATCAGTACTCCATTATATAGATTAACAAACATTATTCTTTTGAAAAACATAAGGAATATGATTATGAATTTTAGCACAAATATTCTATTCTTTCATTAAATGATAGTCCACAAAATGATCAGACAAATTCTCTTAAAAAGTATTTGAATATATAGATTTCATTAAAAATGTTTGTGCATTGCATTTGATATTTGTTTTAAGGAAATTACCTCACACCTTATGATTCATTAGGCAATCAGGAGATTCTCATGCACAAGATATAGTTGAATAATATAATGGCAATCGACCAGTCAATTGAATATCGCACATTTGATTATTAACAAACTTTCACAAACCATCTTCTCTAATTTGAGACATCTATGAAGACCTTTGCATATACTTTATTTTGTTTTTAACACCAATAAACATCTGAATAAAATCAATATCATGTAAACAGTAGTGAATGTATTTAAATTGCCAAGATATCTGATTAATTGTATCAATCTTGTAAATTCGAATTTCTTAAAATTTAATAGAAACTAATATGAGTTACAGCGACTTCGATATATCATTAAATTTATTTCATAGTGATATTTGAAAAGTTTCAGAGACACCACATATTCATATTTGTCGAAATGACACATAAATGATTGAGAAATTCTATTAATGTAATTTAAAAATCACATTTTCATTTTAAATTTGGTATTTGTTATCTTTAATCTTTAATTGATTTTTGCAATAAATATAAAAAGTAATATCAATTTTTAATAAAGAATTCACTGCTTAATACTATTTTGTGGTCCTTCCCTTTATTTACATACAGGTAGAAAACACTTTTACTAAAAATTGAATTAAAGAATTCTCTTTAAAATAATAACAGTAGTATCTCTGAAACAATTTTAATATCATAATAAAATATTAAAGAGGCTTATAATATTTAATAAGTTCCTAAATTTTTTGTCACCAGTTTTAATGCTGTGTTTTAAAATATTTTAAAGTATTTTAAATCATGGAATAAAATAACTGAATGCAAAACTGTAACAGAGAAATAAAAAACATTGTTGTAAGTATACATAATACTGTGTAAAAATGATTAATATCCAGTAGATATTAACTAAAAAATAAATAAAATTTAGTGATTATAATTATTAATGAGAAATTACAGACACTTACAATTTTATATTTAAATAACTGTAAATTATTATACTAGATATTGCATAATTAACAAACTGAAGAAATAAGCTACATACTACATAGTTATATTTTGTTCATATATTTTGTTCACAACATTTCCTTGGGACTATAATAAAAAATTTACATACATGTACAATACCCTGCATTAATATTTAGATATCACAATGTTAAAGTAATTACTGATTACTGCTGTATTTTTAGTTACAATTACTTATATTAAGGAATTGAAATTTCAGATCATATTGGAGTTGCTTTTATCAGGAAATATGTTATTTCATCATATACCTTCTTTAGAAATAGACTTTTGACAGAAACTACTGTATTCTTTTGCTGGTCATCAATGATTGCTATTTGTTTCAGAACTTGATATACATTATCGAGATATATGCATTATCTTTGCATATGTTGCAAAAAATCAAGCTATTTAGTTAGAAGTAATGAATGTTGGAACTTTTCAACATTTTTTGATAATCTTTCATTGATTTTGTGAATTTAGTAAGTTTGATCGTTATTTTTAAAAATAATTGTGTGCAATGTTTTTGATTATAGTATTATGAACATTGTACATCTGTGTCTGTAACTATAGTCTTACTTAACCAAAGTAAAAGAATAATTTTCTTATATATTTTTGCTTTGTAATAGCCATATATCAAACTGGTGCACATTAAACAAAATATTGTTATTTTTATGACTTATTTTTATATAAGTTTATGTAATAAGTTTAGTGCTGCTTCTGTAATTTTAAATCAATCTATTTTGTTATTTATATTAAGATTGAAATTATTTCAATTATTTTAATATTTTATATTAAATTATATTTACACCTGGCTATATACTCTAATCGAATGACCATAATAAAAATAAATAAAATGTAAAATGTATTAGGTATCAATATATTTTTATGAAATAAGAATTTACAACTGAATTTATTCTATTATGCACGAAGATAACCATATTAAATAAATAAATTATTCAGTTTTGTTAATAATAATAAATGCTTTGTTATGATGAATAACAATTATTTCTATAATCTAATTGTAAATGAGTATATTCAGAAATAGTTGTTTAAATATCACAATGTCTAAATACTAATGCAGGTAATTGTATGTACATAAATTATATTTATAATTTTAGTATAATAATTTAGATCATAATTTAAGTAAGTAAGGCTGATAAACATGCTCTTTCCCTGTTTGAATTTGACTAAAAATTCTCTCTCCATTCTATAATAGTCATACATAATACTATCATATGTTAGGTCATGTTTATGAACAAAATTCTATAATGGATTCTATATTATTGCACATTATAAACAAGTTGAAATAAGTGCAATCACGTATAAAAGTATAAAATGGAGAGAGAGTATAAAGTTTTTTCTAGTTTTAGAACGTGGCAGTAGAATAGTATACCGAGAACCTTGTTGCAAAGACGAAGTAACTCGATCAATTCTAACTTTTAAATTATCTAAATTGTGTCAATAATTGCAAATATTCTAACCATTTATTACAAGATGAATTTTCTTAATTTGTGACATAAACAGAAAATCAGTACACGTTTACCATGAATGGAAGATAATGTTTTCAATAAAACAGGCACATATTACCCTTTTAATAAGGAATAAGAAATTTTTATAATTGCAACTTTTCTTGGAGAAATATAGGAAAGCACAAAAATTGTACTTTATACATACATAGAATAGCAATATGTATATACATAGTAAATACAAGCAATTAATATTAATACACTGAAAATTGAAATCTTTTAACAATTAAATATATAACTTCTTTGTTGCTTCAAGTTATTACGTCTTTGTTTCGAGGTAAGGTAGTTTACCGAATGCTCACACACCTTAATGATTATTCTTCTAAACATTCTTGATCATTTCTATCATCATAAATATGTTATAGATGATGTAAATCTAGCTTCAAAAGCAATTTCTCCACATGAAATACGCCTCTGAATTGTATTCAAAGCTAGCTATGCAATACACTTTTTATGAACTTCCTCTTTCCATGCCTTTTTTCTTTCTTCACTCTTAAAGACTACACATTTTATTTTATAAATCGGATTCTCATTTGTTTAAGCGATACATGTTCGGTATGCTTATAAAGTAGAAATCGAACATTAAAAAAATGCATTTAACTATTAAAGTCTATTTGATAATTTATAAACACTAAAAAAGTCACTATTTTTATTACAAATCGCTTCGTATTTTTTTAGTTCGGAAGATTTATTCTGCTTTCGTCTTCGCTTTCACTTATTATATAAACGGGTGAGTCTAGATTCTAGAATATATCTCCCCCACAATAAAATGACACAAATGTTTACAATAATAAAAAATTACAATTTTTACGCATAAGTGATTGCTCCCCAACAGCACTTCAGGTTATCTTCACCATGAAACTTAGGTTGACTTGCTCGTACTATGATGGGAAGAAGTCTATGTATATCTGATACACCATAGCACAGTCTTTCTCTTTGTTTCTCTCCCTCTCTGGTTTTTGTCATTATCTAAGTAAATTGAAAGGCTATTGCTGGAGTCATAAAGGAGTCTCTTTCGACCAACATTTGAACGAGTCAACATGAGCTTCATAGTAAGGGAGAATTCTGAAAAAAGTATATTGCTCGTGAATAATAAGTTATGTAAGTCTGTTTAAAATGATTTTTATAAAACAATACTCAAAGTTGCGAGTTTCTGAATGTTGTACTAATTATTTTATTGTTTGTAAAGAAGGCATTAAGAATGAAATATTACTAATGATGAAAAAAGTTATGTATGTTGTATACATTTTTAATTTTATTTAGCATATAAGTATTTTAAAGATAATAAGTATATAAAGTAAAAATTAAATGAAGATTAAATTCAATAAATTGTTTCCACGGAACTACTTTTAAGAACCATTTCATTTCGTTACACATATAATATTCAAACATAGTTTTACACGTTCATAAAATATTATTTAAAAAGGAGTAAACAGTACGGTCAGTATAGCCTAATATGTATTCGTTTTAATTAGCATTACAGTAAAATAGTGTTCGAGCATTGACTGAGGTTCTTTTTGGTCCATGAATGACCAGATTACTCAAGTATAGATGATCTAAAATAAAAAATGAATTTTTTTTTAATAGATGTAGTACTTAAACTGTAGCATATAATATTTTAAGTATTCTTATTTACTTGTCCATAACAAATTTTTAACTGTGAACTTTTGAAGCAAGAAACAAAAAATTTGCTCCTGTTCATTTGTACAATTTCTATGATTTTCAACAACTTATATGGTACATTTCAATTACAATATATGTATGTATACGCCCAAAGAAATACAGTATTTTGTAATTTTAGATTACTTATATCCAAACAGTTGAAGAACCCAGATGAGCTTTTCCCATTAGATTATAGACATTGTCTTGCTTACTTCTTTTAATATTTTACAATTGTAATACAAATAATGACATATTTATAGAAAATAAATGAATTTATATTGTATACAAATTGTTGGATTTTGGCTTAATTTAGACCAAATTAAAATGCAATACTCATTTAATTTCAGTATTTGAATAACAGTGAAATCTCTATTTATCATTACTAAAGCAATTTACTGAATTAGATAAATTGTGCAGAGACTCCTAGATGTGGAAGTGTAGTGTCTCTTTCTTTTTGACTCGCTATCCTCTTCGACGTGAAAAACTTTCATCGTCAATTAAACCAGTAAATATAGCCCAAATTATGTCGTGTTTGGTCTCATTTTAATCAGAAAAATGTAAAGAATCTATTGGTAAAAGTTGGATTTCGAAAAAGTCAAAAATAAAAAAGTTTTATATTTGCATTGGTATTGTCTCACGGATACACTAATACCCGGGTCACGTTACATTTCCCGGCGAGCGAACCTCGGGCGTCTCGAGGGGTCTTCCCCCCAGTGGTGGGGATAACATTTGTGCTTATATCGGAAAGGACATTTTTGCTTATATGGAATGAACACTGTACTATGTCAAATGTATCCGTCGTCATTGCTGTCTTCATATGTAACAGGTATCACTTGCTCTGTTTGACATATTTTGCTTAATATTGTACATCGTGATTATTTCAAGGATGAATTGAATTAACCATTTTTCAAACATCAAGTTTACAACATCCCGACGTACAATGGTCAGATACCTGAGTAGGAAAAAACCTAATCTTCAACTATTCAAGATTAACAAAATGCTTATAACAACAAGTAATAGACATAATTCTATTACTTAGTTACCAGAAATGAAGTATTTAAAAATTGCACTGATATATTCACTCAACTGAAAATTTATAAACTTGTAGCACAATTAAGATATATAGTCAAAATATTCCATAATTATTTTTATATGAATTTAAAGTTGTCAAAGTTTTTCAAGTAAAAAAAAAAAAAGGAACCTTGAAATATTTCTAAAGTGCGTTAGAAATGTTTTTAAATAAGTAATATCCATTGTTCTATAATTAGAATTAATAAAATTAACAATTTAAAGAAAAAAAAAAAAGAAAAAAAAATATAAGTTCGGGTGGGATCGAACCCGCGTCAAAAAAATTATGCAGCAGTTTACGAGTCAGACGCCATAATTGCTGCGCCACCGATGTTGTTGAAACACCTTCAAACATTTAAGTATATAAAGAACGTACCATAAAACTAATTAATTAAGTTAATTGCATTGTTGTAATTCATAGATCAATTGTGTGAACGTGAATCCTCTTAAAATTACTTAATGTATCTTTTATGGGAAACTGGCATAAAAATTCAAAGCAGAAGTTAGTTTTTCGCGCGAAAAAATCGGTTTTTGATTTTTTTAACTACGGCGCACCTCACCGAAAAATCTGAAAAAAATTAGAGAATAATAGTTGTACTAATACCTAACTACCACATTAATATAAAAGTAGTGCTCCGACATCTTCACTAAAAAATCGCATTTTTTCGGTTTTTGATTTTTCACGACTACAGTTTGCGATCAAAAAATCTGAAAAAATTCTGTAAGATGCGTTATCTGGACCTCAATGTTTTAGAATTTTTTCAGAATTTTTGTACGAAATTAAATAGGCAAAAAGGGCCAAAAACCGGAATTTCGTTTTTTCCCTTTTACTACCCCCACGGATAAGATAGGGGGTTGAAACTTGGTGTAAGATGTTTTTTTGGGATATGCTACCGACTGACGAGATGGGTCTCAAATTCGACTCAAGGGCACATTTGACCACCTTATCCGGCTATACCCTTTAAATTTTTAAACTTTCTATCTCCTGAATTTCTAAATTTTTAGTCTCAAATTTTTCATTTTCTAAATCTTTAAACTTTTTACTTCCGAAATTGCCACGTTTCTAAATTTTCAAACTGCCACAAGTTCAAACTGCTACATTTTTAATTCTCGAAATTTTTAAATTTTTGAAGTTGCAAATTTTCAAGTTTATAGATTTCTAAGTTCTCAAATTGTTACATCAAAAATTTTCAAATTTTTCAACTTCTAAATATCGCAGCACGCACTGTGCACAGCATTTTTTGTAAACTGAACGGTGATGACATATTGGTAATGACAACCAAGTATCCCTAACACTCAAGTAGATCACAATATAACATCGATCTCAAGCAACCATGCATGAAAACAATTCGAGAAACGATCCATCCAGATTTCACTGTATTATAGTATTAAAAGAAAAATTATATTTTATTATTAAAATTTTGTGCATGCAGTATTTGAAATGTATTTGATATTGGAAATTTCAGTTGGTAAATTAAAAAATATTTAGAGTGGTACTTTAAATGCGTCTTCGATTATAAACTTATTTTATGACATTGTTTGTATACTACACATACTGCATTTTATATATGCGTACTGTTATAAAAGTAATTGTACTTGTGAATAAACCTATCCCTCGACGTACGAGATGCTTTATTTACACGATTTTATTTTTAAATGGTTTTAAAATAACATATTAAAAACTGATAAAAATGAACATTTTGACATTACAAATACAGAGATAGAACTTTTATAATTTTGTTTTTTTTTTATGAAATCTTTATCAATAGAGTTTTGATATTTATCTGATTAAAATGAGATCAAACACCAGATTTGATTTGATCTATATTTATTGATTTAATTGACGATTATTTCTATTTACAAGATTTCGATTCACACGGTTTTCTAAGAAACCTATCTTCAATATAAATCAAGGGATAGGTGTACGTATTTACAATGTAAATATAATCAAGTAAGAACATTCAGCTGATTCTCGCAACTTTCATTATAAAATAATTTCAACTGAAGATCGACTATAACAGAATGTTGAATATTCAAAGATATAGTGTTCGTTACATAGTTCTCAAAGAAATAAGGGGAGGTAATTATGATCCCGTTTTGATTTTTTTTTTTTGGAATGTAGAGATTTTCGGTCCCGTTAAGGTCCTCGAGGAAAATAATTTCCTGGTACGAGGATAAGGAGTTCTAAGGGTGTTCATTTAGATTGAACTCTCACATTTAATAATATGATTCGTTATGAATGTTTTGTTCTGGTCAAAATACATCCATATCTGTAGTTTTTATGCACTTGGTTACTGGTATTTTGATATGGAAAATATATCAAAAATGAAAATATTACGGTAAAATTTGTGTTATCGTATAAATTATTTGTTAAGGACAAGACAGTATCATGTATCTTTTATGGTAACCTTTGTCTTTCTAAATTATAAATTGTTTTAAATAGTGCGAAACACAGTTAACCATTGAGAACAAAAGATGGTGTAAGAATGTCTACATGTAAATCATATCAATAAATATGATCTACATTATGTCCCATTTATATTTGAAATTATATGGAAAGTAATAACCGAAAATGAAAGCAGAAGTTAGAAGCAATGATGTAGGTGGTAGTTTTAGTTGGTCCCGAACATGAGTTAGTACGGGTTTGTGTACAAATCTTCATTATGGAAAATACAAAAGATCAAGATTGTGAATGTATTACGTAAATACATTAGGCAAAGTGATTTTGACAATTCAATTATTTTGGTATTTTAATAGAGTATATGCCCAGGGTATTCATTTCAAATTGAGTATTTAAATTATTTCCGCTACTAATGAAGATAAGAAAAAGAAAAAAATGGGAAAATCATTTTAATAATTTTGCAAGATTATTGTAACTTTTTGTATATTAATGACTAATTCTTGTAACGCAATGTTGTAGTTAGCTGCCAAAACAAGTTCACCAATCTACATATCATTATCTTGAAATGATTTTGAAGACGAAAGAGTTTCATTCTGAAGAAACATACAGGAAATCAATAAGAGAAGTGACATCATTTTACGTTATTAGATATTTAAAATACAGGATTAGATATTTTAAGTTCTATAATCGCATGCAAATATGAATTGATGTGATTTATTAATTTACTGATTGATGTGCAAACTCTTCTGGTTTCATTACTTTATATTTCTTAAACTCAGACTCACTTTTCCATTTTCAAAATCGTAATGCATTATTGCATTTGTTTAGGTATTTTTCCTATAATCCTCGTTGATTTTCATCGAGATAAAGAATTAATATGTATATTAATTTATGTCTTGTTGTTTGTTTATTTATTCTTCGAGTTAGTTTTTAATTTTAAATTAAGTGCACATTACATGCCAATAGGTTTAATTCTAACAAAGATATTGTTAACATGCATTTGTTCGTCTGAAACTATTTTTAATATTTTTTATGATAACTTTTAAAGCAAATATTTTCTTAGGATGCATATTTTTTTCTTTTTAAAATTTTTTAAATTCTTAATTCTTAACTCTCAATTCTCAATTTCCACAAAGTCCAAATTTCTAAATTATTAAGTTTTTAAAGTTTCAATTCACCAAATTTTCCAAATTCCATACTTCCAAATTTATAAATTTTAATTTATCACTTACATTAGCGGATTAACGCCAAATTGAATCCTACAAAAATAGCAATAACTGAATGTTAATTAATTAATGTTAAAAATTGCCGAAATAACTGTTAAAAGATTCTTTTAAAATCAACAGATGGACGTTTTGAATGTGTTTACATATTATCTTTTTTCTTAGCTTTAATAGTAGCAGAAACATTTTATATACTTAATTGAAAACTTATTTACTGTTAATTTGAAAGGAAATATTGAAAAAAAAATGGTAAATAAAAAAATGAACACGATTTTTGCACAAACCCATTCTAAAACTGGCGCATGGTATCGTGACGATCGTTACATTAAAGGATCTTAGCTTGTAGCAACACTGCGCGTGTCGAATGTTATTACATGTAACTGTTTTTCCCTTTCTCTTCACCCTCATTCTTCCTTTCAGTCTCCCTTTTCTCTCACTCTCTCATATAGCATTTCAAATAGAGTTATCTATTAACCTATACAATTCTACGGATATATGGATGAAGGTTTCTGGCAGTTTATTTACATGCGAGTTGAGCCACGGCGCCGAAAATACCATACGGCAACAGATTTCGATGTCGATCAACCTACGAAGTACGAAACATTTTAAAAAGTTGAGGACACGTTAAAATCGATGGTTTTTTTCGCATAGTAAAGTAGCACTTTTGAAAATGTTTCCTCTTAAATGGAGATTATCGTTGTTGCGTACTAATAAGTCGATCTATAAAGATTTTGTTATAAATTTAGTAAAGTGATTTTTATAAATAGATTAAGTAAAAGAGAGCATTAAGTGTTTATTTTTTTCAGTCCAATACTTCCTCAGTTTCTATTTATTTTAAAGATATTTTTACTAAGTTTCTTCACTAAATGCAGTAATTATTATAATTATAAAATATTTAAATATTACTTTGTTTTTACTACACAAAAAAAAAGAATGCTGATCTAGGCATGACTGAAAAATTATAAAATGTAAAATATAATAATAAAAAAGTTTCGCTAGAAAAAAATTGTCCTCGCTATAAAATTTTATGTAAGTTAGCTATAATATATTAGCTACAATATAGTAGAGGACATTAACACAATTATTATTTTTATTTGAAGTTCCTAGTTGCTTTCTACGAAATTTCATAATAGTGAACTATCACTGATAAATATTATATTTTGTATTATATCAATTTAGTTTAAATTTAATGTAGCATAATATTACCAAAGTGTTATAATTTTATACAATATAAAATGTTATAATAGTACATTACTGGCAGTACCAGCATAAATAGTGTACTAATATAACAATGAATAACAGTACAATATAAATACATATACCTATTATGAAATTTTTCAAAGATTTTTAAAATGTAAAGCATTATAACGATGCTTATGTTAATAGTTTCTTTAATTACTAATTTCAACAAAACAATATTCTCCATATACCAACATGACCCGTAGCTCAACCACAATTACTTTAACCATGTTTATTTACAGAAACAATACGATCATATAATTGAGATATCTTGCACTGCTAGTTCCATTTAATTTTGTACCTCCGTTTTCCTCATCATTTTCACTGGCAGTATCTCCCTTTGCCTCAACAATAGTATCTAATCGTTCCATTGTACTTCTCTGATGATGATGATTATTAGATAATTCGCTTTCAGATGTCTCATCTGAGTCTACAGAAATCATATGATCATTAACTTGAATTTTTACCACAGCATCTACTGGGTATTTCCCTTCATTATTTGATGTTGCCCCCCTTTGTAATCCTAACCTATTTGACAATATTCTTTTATTTTTCTCGCAATGAGGACAATTCTGACCGTTTGATGATCCTTCCTCACTTTGACATTGAAAACATATTAGGTCACCATCGCTAGAAAAGTCACAGTGTTCACATTGAACAACATGACTATTACCATGACAAAGCTCACAGGGAGGACTATTGTTATCCTGTTCTAAATCTTTGTCTTCAGAGTTTGTTTTGTCATGTTCAAGTTCATATTTTTTTGACCAGCTTCTTTGTACCTGATAATCTTGACACAATGATCTAGGCGAAGAAGACTGACCACTACAATCTTGATCATGGTGTAGGGACCATGGAGAAGATACACGAACTGGACTTTTATAAATGCGAGCAGTTCCTTGTTGCCGGTCTTCAATACGTTCTTCAATATATTTACTACAGCAAGAACCAGGTGTTTGTGGTCTGTAAGTGCAAGTACGAGTTTTTTGATCACACTCGCTGCACAGCAACAAATTTGACTTGCTGCCGGGCTGAGAAACATAACCATTACAAGTGCCATAATATTTCTCATCTTCGTCACTTTCAAAGAAATGTTGACTGAGGCTACCAATTGATTTTGTATCGCTGGATCTACCAGACATCTTAGTTTCTTCAAATTCTTCCTGATCATCTGCATCATACCTATAAGAAAATTTCATTTCATTTATGAAGAAATTTCATTAAAATACAGTGTTACATTCAAGGAGGATGAAACCAGTATAAAATCTTAGAAAAGTTAAACATTTTTATTTACATTTTTTAACATTTTGGGTCAGAAAACTTGTGCTAGGAATTTAAATGATATTTGAAACAATGAGGCAGTTACAGGAGCATTGGTGCAAGTCACACTCGAAGTTGCATATCTTTTTTGTACAACAACATTCTTCCCTAATTGATATTCAGGAATTTGTTGTAAACTTTTGAAATAACTATGTAAGTACATGTACAATTAGCCTTACGGACAGTTCGATTAACGTAAAAAAATATTAATGTATTTGAAGAACAAAAACTAAAAGGTAAAATAGTTAATATATATTTATAGTTATTTATAATATAAAAATATTATAAAATATCATTTATAATAGTATTTACAATTCTAGACAACAGATAGTTAACATACATATATAGCATATGTGTATAACATTATTATTGCCTGGAAATTGGGGAGTCATAGTGCTGGTGACAGAAAGTAAAGTTAATGGAAGTTTAGTGATTATAAGTACAAACCAGCATTATGGGATGATATATTTTCTGTTATCACAGCGATTTATGAAAATCTGGGTTAAGAAATATTTTTGAATGGTATTTGGGTGGTTTCGCTCAAAATAATAATAACACCTTATAATACATAATATACAATACAATTAATAGTTACGGGTTGGTTTGAAAATATGTTTTTGAAAGCATTTTGGATGAAGCTAAAGTTGTTGAACTGGCGAATTATTAAGTAGCAATCCAATTTAATGAAGAAAACATTAGATTATTGATTGAGCTATACTTTATCGAAGACATGATTCAAGTAAATAGCAGAACAGTAATAACAATTTGCAAGTCATGCTTTATAGTGCTGAAATTGTAAGTTAAAATTTAAATGCTTTTATATAAATTACAAATCTATGACATCACAAGTCTATGACAAAATAGGATTTTTTAAATTGGACACAGGTGTAGTTAATTTACAATTGTCATTTTTAATTTTTGTTTAGGGTTATTAATTAGATCATTTTCAGTTGCACGTATGGAATTTTCGATTGAATAATTTTTTCTTTCTTTGTAATCTTAAAAACAAAGTTGATTTTTGATCAACTTTTGTAATTTTTTATTTAAAAAATCTCGTAATAAATTACTATTTTGCAAAATCCGTACGTTTAACTGAATCTATTATTTTAGACTTGGTAAAAATACTTGTCTTTTTTTGTTCCAGAACTGCCGTTGATCTCTTATCCGCCCGTTTTACAAAAATTTATTTAATGCAGCTCACACCAATCGCTACTGTGGATAAAAATATTAATGTTTTTAACCTGACTGCTCTAAAAAGTAGTTCAAATCATATACTTTCTTGTAGCACTAACAATATTTGAATATTTAAAAATTAAAAATTTAATTGTTAAAGAAAAAATGCTTCAAAAATTATTGTTTCAGCACAACTACACTGGTTTCCCCACTCAAACAAAGATTTTTATATAGAGTTGTAGCGACCAAACAAAAGTTCGTACAAAAGTTGTGTGGTGAGTGGAGTACTACAGAGAATTTCGATATCAAGTTAATTTTTTAGATTATACCATACAAATTTTTATGTGGGTAAATGTAAATGTACGGGATAAGATACTTTGCTCAAGTAATCTTACTTATATTATATAAGCCAATCTACTGACTAGCTTTTATTCATAATTTAATGACTAATCTTTGTTTATTAAAAAATTATTAAGAAATACAGTTTACCAAATTGAATATATTAGAATTTTAAAGAATTATTTAATTTAAACATTATTTTTATAAAATAGCATAATTATGATGAACATATACATATGTTTTTTGGTGTAATAAGATCATTATAAACATTAGATTCATTAGATCAACGAAATTTCTGTTCCATTTATGTATAGAGTTTTGTTATATTGCAAGCTCTTAAAATGCTCTTCTTTTTCAATAAAGGCTAATAAACAGTTCTATCTTCCTTAGGTTTCATTTAAAAAGTGTCTAATGTAATGTAACGAATTACGTTAAGGGGTAACACCACTCTAGAGCCTGAAAAAGAGGCCTAACTTTGACAATTTATTTTGGAAGAACAACAAACGGAAAAGAATTTCTTTTCAGAAGGTTTATATAACACATATTGAACTACAAAAAAATATTTTTTTATTGTCATTTTCGTACAAAATGGTGGCGACAGAGCCCATCGTCGGAAACACATTTTGGAAAAACACCGCTACGGGAGGACGGATTTCTCGTTATGTATGAGTCGTGGAATAAAAAATCAAAAGAATTTATAATCATATACAATTGGCTTTGGAAGTACGTAGAGGTTTTTTGATTAATCAATTTTTGTGGAAGTTATGCGTTTTTTAAGGAATGAATCGACTTTTTGCATGAAAAATGAGCACTAAATTAGTATAAAAAAAAAGTTTACATTCAATCAAAAAACGACTACGTACTTCCAAGGATAATATTGTTGTGTAGCTACTGTAAAAATTTCATTTCGATTCATGCAATAGTCACCAAGAAATCTGTCCTCCCAGTATGAAGAAACTGGTTTCGAGAAAAACGCGTTTGAAGTTTTATGAACATTTTAATCCTCAAATTCTCTATTCACCGCTAATCTGCAATGCCTGTACCATACATTTGGCTATCCAGATCAGTGTTTGCCACCTTCTCCAGCTTTCTGGATGCTTCTGTTTGTTTTGTAGGTAACAAGTAAACTTATTATTTTAAATGATAACAATAATATGAAAGCGATGAATTGCAGCATACCGCGTGAGTACTCAGTGCGCGCTCTGAAGCGTTGCGGCAAAATTGATAATTGAACCATTTAAAATTTGTTTTCTACTACAAATCAAACGGCATTTCGTTCTTAAGACCCTAAAGTATCGTTTCAGCTAAAAAAAATCGTCTTTTTGAAAATCATAGAGTGGTGTTACCCCTTAATTCAAAGCTAGATTACGTTTATGTTACAATGAGTCATAGCCAAAATTGTACACAACTACATATCGTTTACTAATTTTTGTTAAAAAGTGATAGTAAATAAATCTTAATACTTTCCTATTTTAAAATCTCAAGTGAACGGTTACTTTAAATTCTAAATTTTCATATGCTGGATATGTATCAGAAAAATTTTTTTTTTTAACATTCCAAATCTCAATATCTTAATAAATAAAGTTCTTTAATAAATAAATTTCTTAATATTTCAAAAATTACAAATTTCCAATCTTGAAGATACACTGCTCAAAAGAAATATGGCATAGAAAAATTTTAGCCAAAAATTGCACAAATTTGACTGATGATAACTCAGTGAAAAATAATCGTAAATTTATGTTCTTTTCTTTAAATTAAAGCTTGAGATCTCTACTTTAAGATACTGTAGTTCGATTTTAGATTTGATGCATCCCTACCACAATAAAACCGTAAATGCGAGGTCATGTTTGCTGTATTGAAAATTACAAAGTTTGACGAAATGCATGGATTTGCCACATTTTTTTTTTTTGGTGATGCTGTTTACAAGAGTATAAAGTACAAACATTTATCTTTAATTTCCAGTATGTGAAAAACCGCTTCCATTTTTTTTCGCAAAGATACAGTACTTTAAAGAAATCCTTGCATTTATGGCATATACCGCTGGCGTTACCATTACCCTATGTGTACCTCGAAGAGGTTGCTGGACGGATTTTGCACATCATATGGCTCTGAAAAGAGCCATATTTTGTGCGTGTTTGTGTGCGAGTATCTGTGTGTATGTATGTTTGAATTCTAATAACGCGTGTTTCCTCCGCGTTGTTTCCTATTTTGGAGTTGGTTGTTCGAACATAGTCAAAGAAGAAGTTTAGTCTCGTTTAGTTTTCTAAGCGATCGGGGTTTCCTTTATCCGTTCGCGCCGTTTTCACTACCACTCTTTTTTCCGCCCATTTTTTGAGTATAAAAAGGGTTGTGAAAAGAACGTGTCGGACCCAGTAACTTCTTGAACGATGATTAACGTGGAAGCTCTGTACGAGGGCCCAGTTAATTCTTGAATGGAAACTAACGCAGAACCTCTGCACGAGTTCTATTAGAGTCATTTCGTCAAGTTTAGAGGAATTTTTTAATTAAGAGCGGGTTAGAGTCGCAGTCGAAACAAATTAAACCATACGGTACGAAAGTCTGCTGTTAGGAATTTTTGCTGATTCTCTCTTGGGTCCTCGTTTACTCGTTTTTCGTTAAGACTGAGAAAGACCATATTCTGGCTTTGTCGGAGTTAAAACTTATAAAATTCATTAAATTCAAGTTAAAATAATACCTAAGCTCTAGCAAAGTAGAGTCGACCTTAACTGATAAGTACACTCAAATACGTGTAAAACCCGGATTTGGGAAAATATATTAAATTGTTCATACTTATATTTAAATACCGCCTCAATTGATTATAATCATCCAAAAAACCCACCTGTCGGTGTATCTTAACCGCTCGAGGTATACTGTCAAATCTAGTTGCGAGATCTACAGGGTGTTACCTGTAACGCTACTCCTAACGCTACTACTAAAGAAACAAGTAAGAAACTTGTTGTTTCTTTGTAGGAAACATTTTTAGTAGTTAGGATCTTAAACGCCCTAGTGTATGAGGTATGTCATTCTTCTGCGGTGTCACCGTTAAAGGTTAAAATCGATAAATTAAAATTGGTTCATATTTATTATTATTTTGAAAAATATTCTAATCTAATCTAACTTAACCTTAACATATTTCTATTTTCCGTGATTAATGATTAAAAAATAAAAATTAGGTTTAGTCACCTTTCGTCGCTTTCAATATTTGTGCGAAGAAGATTTAGATTATTGAAATAACAACAGTACATTTTTAAGCATTAGAGTACAACGTTAACCTGTTATGCATTATTTAGAGTTGAATTCATTTAAAATGATAGCACAAGTTGAACAACTTCCGGAGTACCTTAATCCTTTGGCTCCGACGGGCGTACATATACGCCCTCGAAGAATGACCATTCATATACGAAGAGCGTATATATCATATACGCTCTGGAAAAATGTGCGCTCGGGTACGAAGAGCGTACTTATATGTTCATACCATATACATATACTTGATGCTTTATTATGTGTAGAATATGAGAAAAATGTTTTAAGTGAGGGGCAGGTCGGAAACATGAATTTTTTTAAGTGGACAGCAACCACTCTGTGGTTGGCTCTGCGTAACTTGCGGATACGCGCACAATAATCAACGTTGAGAACGGTACCTGGATAAAGGCAAAAGGCCTGATTCAGCTAGGTTAATAAACGATGACCCCCAATTTGAAAAAATAGACAAAGGGTCTTGAAGGAAAGGGAAATTTGTGAGGAAAACTCATGGATGAGTTGAGTATTTATTATGGTTTAGCCATCCGTCGACACCATGAATTCGTCGAAAAAATATCTGTGTGCATATTCAAAGATGCACTATTCACTATAATGGAACTAATGAAAGCCTTGGATATGTCTGTCGGAGAAAATTGTTACAATTTTTGTCTACAAACTGACACCCGATGCATAGAGTTTTCAGAACGATCTTTGAATGAAGCTTCAAAAATATCGAAATCACTTTATTTGAACTGGCCGGACAAATAACTCGAAAAGTTTTTAACTAATCGACTTGAAATTTCGTGGAGAGGTAATGGCAAAATAATATAACGTAGTGAACATCGTACGGATTTTTTGATTAATTAACTACTTATCTTTTTATTGACAATTTAATGCTAAATTTTCTGCCGTTTTTCGAAACTTTTTGTTCATATCTACACTAAATTAACAATTATTAATATTTTTTAATTTCCGTACGATGTTCCATAGATTTTGGTATATAATATGAGAAAATTTTTGGTTTTTTTGACTTAGGACCATGCGTTAATGAAAAAACAGTCCGGCCATGAAGCCCTTTCAAAGAAATAGTGTTGTTGCTTGCTAGCACTTACAGCCGCCATTTTTAGTGCAAATTGTTTATAAAAATTTACAAACCATCTTCAAAACATATCTAATAAAGCCTTTTTTATTCTGACCTTACAACTTGTACGATTTGTACTTTAAAAATTCCCGAAAATCACCTTTTTCTCTGATTTCTAGAGTGGTGTTACCCCTTAATCGAGTATCTGGCAATGCTGCATGCCTAAAACAATTTACTATCATGAAAATAATAATAATAATTTATTAGTGTCAACTACTCACTAATGCGCTCCGCCCACAGCGATCACATTTTGTCACGAGCGCTCCGTAACGAAAGGGTTAAGTAAATGTACGTAAAAATATTCTGGAGAAGCAGGCATGCGGAGTATATGTACATGTTGAGCTAACTTGAGTTACTAATAATGCTAAGTAATAGTATTTGTAATATTAACAAACTGAGTAATGCGGGCATGCTTAACTATAAGGTAGAACAATGCACGAGAATTAAAAAGATTGGTTCGTAAAAATTTTCAAATTTTGGTACGAGATATATTATTTATTAATTAAAACAATTAAAAATCCATTTATTTTGATAATATTATCCTCTTATACTTTTTTATGTAAAGTGTTCAAAAGATATACAATAAGATCTAAACGCTTCATTTTTGTATCATACAACTTTTGTACGAATATTTTGTTGATCGCTTTAGTTACTCGTGAGATATTGAACGATTCTAGTTTAAATGTAACATTCTGTATATCCATGTACAGTTATTAACCATATGTGTTAAATATGTTAAAAATATGTATTTTCACAATAAATGGTAAAGTGGTATTCAATTTGGGAACTTACCTAATGTCGGTACCATCGACAAGATAGTGTCGTATTCGCCGCATTGTAGTTTTGCCGCGCTCTCGCGGCATTGTTTCTTGTTAAATGATACTTTCCCGATTTCTCTCGTTGTTGTCTTCCAGACTCGAAGTCGAACTAGCTCCGCAGATGTGCATCTCAATTTCAGCTAATCGGTTTTCTACTTCCCATTGTTGTTGATTCAATTTAGCACTCATTGCCGCGTTTTCAGACTCTAGACAAATTAAACGTTCTCGAAGGCGTTTAATTTCTGCCAATAATGCTTCGTGAGTGCCCAGCAGTGGTGTAGCACCTTCGCTAACTAATTGTGTCATGCTGTTGCTGGTTATGCCTAAAAAATATACATCTTCTATTACTAAGGATACGTGAGCACTCGAGATATATATATAAGTATACACTTTTATACACTCCCGGTCAAAGTGATAGCACGCGTGCGTGCTTTTTTCAATACTTTATAGCAACTTTATCGTTAGCTTTTTTAAAGTTTTAAGGGTTTTTTGTCCAGTATTAAAGAGTTTTACGGCAAGGGTTAGAACTAGTTGTGCTTTGTAGATGTACATATCTGGTGATCACTCGTTCAAAATAATGCAATTTTCTCTTTAATTGTACTTCAGTTTCCCTAGGCTAAAAGATTTTTACGGTATTTCTTAAATGTCTTTTTTTAAGGAAGAATTGCTAGCCATCTTTGTTTACGGTTGACCGTTTAACCTTGGTAAGATGACAACGCAGGAGAATTTTTACCGAACTGCTTAGTCCATAATATTACGTGTGACACTCTACATAATTTTAAGAGGTTACAGTAATAGTATTAATCATCGTTCCTTTTCCCACGAATTAAT
Organism: Megachile rotundata; assembly: GCF_050947335.1. Lineage (NCBI taxonomy): Eukaryota > Metazoa > Arthropoda > Insecta > Hymenoptera > Megachilidae > Megachile > Megachile rotundata. The sequence continues at coordinate 1,320,353 of NC_134992.1, forward strand.
AGCACGTGTATAGAGGAATTAGACCTTTATTTCATTTTAACTTCCTTTTCCACAACTAAGAAAAGTATGATCTTTCTAAATTGGGGCAAATGAAAAATCAGTATTACGACAAAGGAAGAAGGAATTTGGTATTAAATTAAACCGTTCTCACTAATCTTCAGAGTAGACTGAACAGAGTACAAAAAAATACCGACTGCGAAATTATAGCATATTTATAGGTACATATATGTATATTTAATCTGAAAGGGGGATATAAATATTAATTCTTTAAAGTTATAATAAATACTACTACCTTTGTTTATAATTGCTTCAATCATCAAACTTGATGATAATTGAAGTAACTATTCAGTTGTCTTTTGTGATAAATTGTTCGATACTACTGTGATGGATTTTTTAATCGTTAAATGTCGTGAAATTGATTAAAATTGTTGTAAAATTATGGTATAAATTTTTCTAAGGAATTTTGCAATACTTATAATATTTATGTCTCACAAGCATACAGCCCATTGCAAAATAAATACGTGCTCTATTACATGACTTTGAATAATTTTTACTTGATAAACGCGTAACTTAGTAACCCGTTCTGTTTATTCATGGAAATATTCATGAAAAAAATAGAAACTTTTCGCTAATGAAACGATACAAACAACAATGTTCACAACTTTCAAAACAACAGATATAAATGAAAATGAAATAAAATAAAGTTGTAAAACTTTAATTATTATTTATTTAATTGTGTTTTAGGTAGTTTTACTTACTACCCCTTGAAATTGATCAAAATAAAACCAGTACATAGTTCATTCAACAACAAACAAAATAGATTATTATAAATAAATTTATTTTTGAAGGCATTTATCAAGCAGAAATTATTAAAATATACTTTGCAACGAAATTATACGTTCATTTTGCAATAACTTACACGTTCCCCGTGCATAAGTATTATATTGTAAATATAATAAATTGGAAGAATTTATACAAACATTTTATAAACATATGATATAATTCGATAACACGATATCTGTCGCCCTGTTAATATTTGGGTATTTACTGCAGCTGTTTGACGTCTGCACAAACACTGAAGGAATGGTGTAACGCCGAAAACGCTGCCGCTGCTACGCAGATTAAAGATGCGTCATCGGAATGCTAGGAGGACTAAAAGGAACTAATCTCTCGCTCCTTCGCCGAGATTCTAGAACAGACCACGGGGCATCCGTAATTTCGACAACAGGACACGTATTAGATCATTCGATAAGTAACAATTTCTTGGTGATGACAATAACTATTCTGATGTGTCCTGGGAAAGTAACCAACACCCAGGTAAGATCTTTTCGATATCTTCACTGCCTTCGGATCTTGCGTTGCAAAAGTGATGTAGGGTCTTTCGAGAAAAGAATAAAGAAGACAGAAAAAATGTGAATAACTTTCTGTTTAGTAGGTAATTAAACATTTAAAAGAAGTAGTCGGAAATCTCATTACAGTTTACAGTATATCACGTAATAAAGTTTGTTTTTCTTTTCTTTTTTCCATGAAAAATTGTGCGGTTTAGTAACGGACTTCGTTATTACGAAAAATGTCACTTTTGTTCTTTAACTCGATTGTTTAACGTGATTGCTCGAGCAAATAATTTTGACTGCCGAAAATACGTGCGAGTCTAGATGGCCATTTTTCTTTTTTGACCAATTGGAGTTGTAGGTTAGGTAGACCTGTAGGTCAGCCTACTGCGCGTCAGGATCTCGGTTGTGCACTATGGAGGGGATTTCCTGTCCCCTCTCCAAGAAAAGAACATCCTCGATCGCAGAGTGAGATGCGAGTCCGGACTGGCCGGAGCTGAGATAGACAGCAATACATTTTTTAACCGACTTCGAAAAAGGAGGAGATTACACAATTCGATCAGTATTTTTATTATTATTATTATTATTATTATTATTATTATTATTATTATTATTATTATTATTATTATTATTTTCTATGTGTGCCCGCCGATTATGCCGGTCTCGACTGTACATTTACGGTAGAGGTCCTACATTCTTTGTAGTGTGCCGAACGTAGAAAGAGACAGCCATACAAAAGACAAAGAAGGATAGAGTTTCGAGCGTTCGGCAAACATGAAAGACTGCGTGTTGTGTCTTTTAAATTTAAAAATTAAAATTCTTTATTTTTGGTTTTTCGTCAATGGAACTTTTACCATCGTATTTGTCTCGTTTTTCTGATTAAAATGACACCAAACACGATATGATTACGATCGTAATTACTTATGTAACAAGCCATAAAAGTTTGGGATGTAACATTTACGGTAGAGGTGCGAATTCCTTCTAAAGGCTTGCTATACAAGTAATTATGATTTTAATTATACCGTGTTTGGTACCATTTTAATCAGAAAAACGAGACGAATACGATAATCAAAGCTTCATTGATGAAACCCCAAAAATAAAGAATTTTGATTTTTGAATTTAAACGACAGAAGACGCACGAGTGTTTCATGTTTGCTGAACGCGTCAACCTTCTGCTTCTCTTTCTTTTCCATTCGCCGTTCTCTTTTATGTGAAAAACTTTAATCACTCGTTACACACGCAATTGTTAACGTAATTATATCATGTTTGGTGTCATTTTAATCAGGAAATCTAGACAAAAAGAACAGTAAAGGTGTCATGAAAAAATAGTAAGAAATAAGAAAGTTACAATCTTTTCCTTTGCTTGCATTAGTATGTGTCTCACCGATATTCGATCCTCGTCGTTTCGGCGACCGATCGTGTTTCATTCTTGACTGATTTCGAGGGGGATCCCCCAATAGTGGGAATACAATTTTAACATTTACGGTAGAGATCTTTTTAACATTTACGGAGTGAATACTGTATATTGAATTCTACGTATGCCTCCGTGCCTCTGGTGGTGTATGAGTCAACATGCAATCGCCGATTTTATTTACCAATTTTACAATTAATAAAAAAAAAAATTGAAAAACGAATATCCATGTTGTCTTTTACTTAATTATGTTCATGGCATTTACGCGGACAAAAAAAAAGCCCGGACGAGCTGTCTCACAGTATCCTATAAAATTCTCCCCATTCCACTAAAAAGCGCGAAATAAAATAATTTTAAGAAAAAAAATACACCGACTTCGAAATGCACTAAAAAGTATAAAATAATTTCTATTTCATTCAATCATACAATTACGTCACAGATATGAATGAAACCTATTTACTTGTTAGGTAGTGTATTAAATACTTTTCAACCTTTTCGGAGGCGGCGCAAAATTAAAAATACCTCAGTAAACGTTGCTGCCAATAATCAGTTGATTGTGGTATGACCAAATCCTATAAACGGAGCCCACGACGCGGGAATTACCAAATTTGCGGCAGATCGGCTCTATCGTTATAGAATATGCGGCGATCGAGTCTTTCCGTCGCATACTCTATGAATCTAGATAGACCATAGTTCCATTCTATACGCACTAACACCTACTTCGCGGCGTGCTGTCGAGTTATATGTATAGAAAAAAAAATAGCTATACAAGCTTTGCCTATGTTCGGCTGTCCAAAGGTTGACATGTTCAAGAAAATCTTTGAATTTTGCGCCGCCTCCGAAAAGGTTGAAATGTATTTAATACACTACCTAACGAGTAAATAGGTTTCATTCATATCTGTGACGTAATTGTATGATTGAATGAAATAGAAATTATTTTATACTTTTTAGTGCATTTCGAAGTCGGTGTATTTTTTTTCTTAAAATTATTTTATAGTCGGTAGAAATCCGACATAACCCCGGTCTCCAATGATCCTCTGGGGAGCCGGGGTGTGTATGAAGATTTCCATCACTTAAAAAAAATAGGTCCCAACCATGTAGTGTCCAGAGTATGAGGAAAACTAGCGGGACGGGAACGGGAGAAAGAGGGTAGGCCGCTAGGACCACCTAATCCCCACTTTTCGACTCACGCGTAGCTCCCACCGTTCATCCGTAATGGTGTGGTTTTACATAGGTATAGAAACAGATACAGTGGATATTCTATATAAGCAAATCTTTCGGGAATGAAGTTTTGCGTATATCGTACAGGTCCTACATTGATTGATGTCTTGCCGAACGTAGAAAAGGACAGAAGAGAAAAATATCACGGTCGCCGTTTGCGTATATCGTAAAGGTGCTACATTTCGAGCGAAGGAGACTGAACGTAAACAAACAGTGACCTACTAGAAGGACACTCCTAATACAAGAATAAAACTTTTTTATTTTTGACTTTTTCGTTACTAAACTTTTACCAATTAATTCTTGACATTTTTCCGATTAAAATGAGACCAAACACGACATACTTCGGGACATATTTACTTGTAATTTCAAGTGTTGCGCGTACATCGATGATTTTACTCTAATAAGATATTGCAAGTAAATATAACTCAAATTACGTCGTGTTTGGTCTCATTTTAATCTGGAAAACGTTGCGAATATGATGGAAAAAGTTATATAAAAAAATGGATGAAAAATAAAAAAATTAGCAATGGTCAAGTATTGCAAACAATCGAGCAGACTTTTGATCTTTGCCGACTGCCACGATCGCAGCGTCTCTTTCTTTTCGACTCGCTATCCTCCTCTGCGTTAGAAACTTTTATCGTCAATTAAACCAGTAAATAAAGTCCAAATTATACCGTGTTTGATCTCATTTTAATCGGAAAAATGTCAAGAATTAATTGGTAAAAGTTTGATAACGAAAAAGTCAAAAATAAAAAAGTTTTATATTTGCATTGGTATTGTCTCACGGATACACTAATACCCGGATCACGTTACATTTCCCGGCGAGCGAACCTCGGGCGTCTCGAGGGGTCTTCCCCCCAGTGGTGGGGATAACATTTTTGCTTATATCGGAAAGGGCATTTTTGCTTATATGGAATGAACACTGTATTGCTACTATATGTTAAAAAACTCTATCTTTTTCCTCTTACGCGATGCGTAAAACTTTTGGACACTACGACAATGGAATGCCGCTCAACGTATCGCTCGTTGTCTCGCTTGTTCTACATATATCTGACCCACTCTCCGCGTCATGCGACCGATTAGTGTATATGTCCGCCTCGACAAATAGCGCATTATTGCCGAAAATGCGTGTGACAAAAGGCGGCAACGTTACAATCTATCCACTGCGATGCTCTTTTCGTCCCTCTAGCCCCATTCCCGTCCCGAAAGTTTTCTCTCGTACTCTGGACAGTACCTTACAATATCGAACGAGAGAAAATCGCTAATCACCCGCAGAAATTACATTTACAGTAGTTTCATGTAAACAAAAGTTTTGCAATCTCCATATTCCCTTATTATCTATAAGGGCCATGAAACTAAAGAAATTTTGTTTGTGGAGTATATCTATTTTATACTTTGGGAATACCGAAACTAAAATAAACTTGTATTCCGTTAAATATGTGTATTCGCTCGATTTGTCAATAACAGTATTTCCTTTTTCCAAACACCTTGCCAGAAATTGAAGTTGCAATGAACATAAAACCCAAAAATTTTTAAAATGTTGAAAAAAGTATGCATATTGCAATGGTAAAATATTGCTTATTTTGTGTAAAATCAGTGCAATACAAATTATATCCTCTTAAAATTACTAGAGTATAAGATTTAGTCAACGTATAATCAACAAATTTGTAAAATAATGAAAGAAGTGTGGCGATTGCAATGGTGCTTGCCTTATAAAAGTTATATCCTTTTAAAAATACCGTTAAGGATGAAAATTTCATAAGTAATGATTTAATATTTTTAGTTTCTGGTATCTGAGAAGAAATACTTGCCAGAGTGTGTGGATTGTCTGCCAGTCGAGGGTTGTGTAGTAACAGATTGTGGTGCTCTAGTGGTCTGATCCTCGCTGCTATGGCCGCTACTTGTGGCACTTATTGGACTATCCATGCTTCTTGCAACGTTGTTCGCGTTGGTGTTGTTTTCAGTGCTTACTAAACCACGAGACGCTACTGGACTTGGACTAGGTGAGAATAACGATCGACCAGTTGAGTACGTATGAGATGATTTCACGTCTGTAGGTGAAATCCACATCTCTTCTAGTGGTATACGACCTCGTGATTCTACGAGTCCTGGTGTACTTTGACATCGTCCCATTGCAGCTGAAAATTTATAGCATATGTATATATAAGAAACATAACAGAAATCGACAAAATGTTCATTTATTAAACCAATCAGAGAAAGTGTTAACGTCTCCAGCGAAGTAAAATACATATATACAATATTTAATGGATATTTTTTACTTTTCTACATATACACATACATAGATATTTAAGAAGGCTGAAGAATCTGTCGAAGGGAGGAGCCAATGTGAATACAAGAAAACATAGACAAACGAATGAACAAACGGACGCAGGAAAGGTTGAAAAAAAGATTGAAGAAAGGAATGGTCGCAAAAGAGAACGGGATTATGGGATTGAACTTAATCGAGAAGAGAGAAAAGAATTACAGGATGCGTTCAATTGCTTAGAAGAATATAATCATCGTTTTTCCCGTTCGACACAATTAATTTTAGAAGGATTAAAATGATCAATTTTAAGTAAGACAATTCTTAATTTCCGTAATTAGGTATTAATGAAAGTATGAATATTGTTATATTCTGTTATGTATGAACATAACAGAAAATGGTTTATATTATTAAGTTACAAATATCGCTGAAAAAATATTTGTTTCTATTTTATTTGTAATCTTGAACTCGGCCTTGTAAATTTAGATCATTAAACTTTTAAATCATTTAATATCGGTTGTAGTTAATTGTGCCACATGTTTAGTTTATAATTAAGAATTTTACTCCAATAAGTTATTAAAACTAAATATGCCCTGAATTTCGTCGTGTTTGATCTCATTTTAATTAGGAATATGTTACGATTATAATGAGGAAAGGTGTATGAAAAATGGATTAAAAATAAAATAATAGTGACGTATTAGAATTGTAAACAATTGTTTAACGTTTGATCTTTGCCAATTGCCTCATTCGAAGTGTCTCTTTCTTTTTCACTCGCTGTCCTCCTCTACGTTTGAAACTTATTATTGTTAATTAAGCGGAACCTGAAAACATCACTTGACTCCATTGCCTGCTGTAAGGAATTTTATTCTTAGTTCCGTTACTGCTATTGGGTTAGGCAGCACAGGGACAAAATGTTATGGCGAATATTATCTGGGTGTTATGGAACGTTTGTGGAAGAGGATCGTTCGTGGGAGGCCCGAATATCGAGCGCCGGGAATTTGGTTTCTGTTGCATGATACAGTATTACCTCGAAACAAGCAACACGCTTCGGACCGGCCAGTTGCTTATTTCGAGGGTGGTATGCTATTCGGCTTGCCTTTGTTCCCGAGCGCGCCGACGGTAGCGGTAAACTATAAAGTAATCGGTCGAGCAGCGATGTTATTTTTTAGACGAGGACGGAACATAACATGCTTTCCCTTTTTAATACTAGTAAAAATTCGTGAATGGAACATGTATATAATACATATTGCCTCGAAACAGGCAACAGTTTCGAGCCTCGAAATTAGCAACTGGCCGATCCCGAGCGAGTTGCTTGTTACGAATCAATGTAGAATCAAATGAATGGATCACGCTCTAACGTGTCTTGTCACACTTCATCTTATTTTTTTACAATTATGTGAATATCAGTATACAGCTACATATGTATGTGTTGTGTTATTATTGTGTATTGTATATGTATAATTCATATAGTATTATTATATTGTATATTCTATATACTACATTACACTTAAATGATGTTTCATTTGATTGTTAAATAGCTTTATTCAAATTATTAACTAGGCATTAAAATTAAAAAAAAAAACCAGCACTATAATTTCAGAAAATATATTTTTCGTAATACTCCAAAATCGCTATGTGTTAGAGTGAGAAAACAATACATTTATTAAACTTAAATAATTTTTCCTCCAATTTTTTTTTATTTGTGTTATATAAATTAATTGAAATTATAGGTAAAAATATACCTGAAATTATTGATCATTGTCAACCATTAGATTTAAAAAAAAAAAAACATTGATATAATATAATTTCGGAGAATATACTTTTCATAATACGACAGAATCGCTATGCATCAGAGTGAGAAAACAATACATATGTTCTGTCCTCTTTCCGCTATACTGTTCAGTCAACCGTGAAAATTTATGACTTCTTCGGTTTCACGGACCTCTCACTCCTTCTCGGATCTCTCACTCGGCGGCGGACTTCAATCAAAGAAGTGGAGATAAAAATTTGCTAATTTCGAGGCTCGAAACTGTTGCTTGTTTCGAGGCAATACTGTAATACGCCGAACTGTCGCTGTTCGTGGATTTTTGGCGAAAAAACAAGTCTGTGTGCACCAACATCCTCTATATTCGACTTGTCTTCATGCCTTTACTTCCTTTTTTCAAAACTGAAATTAACTATAAAAGGAACGTTTTATGACACTGTTACACAAGTCTAAGCAGCTGTGACAAGGGTAATTGAACCAATTCCGCAAAACGACATAAAAAATCTATATTAACATTGCTTGAGCGTGCCCAACGGTGTATTGTTGCGGTAGGGATGTATTTCGAATAAAAAAAATTAATATTGGCAAAATAACTAATTCTTTTCTTTTTATTTAAAAAGTTCCGTTATTTTTCCGACATACTGTGTATGTGAAAATAACTCCCACAGTTGAGAGTGAAAAATATATATTTAGTTGTATATCTCGAAAACTATTAGAGCTAGAAGAATGATGCAAATCATAAAGTTATGTATTTGAAATGACTGGGACACCTTGTATTTTACATACAAGAAACATGGCATGTTAGCAGTACATGATAGCCGTACAAATTTTCATAATTTAGTTACGATATTTTGAAGCTATTCGAAAATTAAACAATATTTATAAATTATTACCTTTTTCGAGAGGAGCCCTTTTGTACTTCTCCAGTCTTTTCACCGCGATGGCTTCCAGTCGAATTCTAGCAGCAGGATATTCCTTCAACACATCCCACATATCCTTCTTACTGAGGACGAATAGATCCGAGTAACCCACTGAGCGTACGCTGGCTGTTCGTCGGTTACCTGTAGCGATGTAGCCATTTATTGGTTATCAAGATATATCAAGCTTTCATTTGTATCCGATCGTTTCTTGATCTTACAGACTCATATCGTGTGGGTATAAATCTTATAATAAGATGTATCTTTGTTTTTGCAATCAAATATAATTTTTATTTCTTTACCGTAAAGTTCATGCTTGATAAATTAGCATATTGATTAACAGCTACGTGAAATGTTTATTGTGTGAGTGTGTTTAAATAGAGTGGAATATATCTACTTCAATAGGAATTCCAAAAAAAATAATACACTTGTAGAAAACAAATTTTACAATCAAAATTTGATAAAATACTTGCATTGCAGTTTACATAATCATATATGCATATTTCAGATTTTTTAAAAATAGGTTATAACGTAAATCTATTTAAAATCATACAGGATATTAAATTGTCAATCAATAGCAAAATATGAAATCTTTGTTCGTGAAACACAGGAGGGATATTATACACCCTGTATCATAATATGTGAGACTCACTTTAAAAGTGGAAAGGAGATGAAAGCAACGAAATGGTTCATATAAACGTGTGTTATACTTGATTTTGTTTCAGAATTATAGATATACATTTTTATGTTTTAATAATATGCATTTTATACTACTTATCTGTATAAAATGCACTGGAAATAGCTTCGCTTGATTTGCATCTATAAACAATTTTATACCTTATGAATCTTCTTAACCTCATTGATTTCGTACATCTTATCGGTTGAGTTTACTCAATTCAGTTTTTTTACTAGAAACGCTAAATAATTCTGTAATTTATTCTGTGAGATATTGAGTGCTTTTAACGAGCGAACAAACGATCAATTTGTGCATCTTCTATCACAACTTTTTCATTTTATTTGAGTATCCTGTCCATTTCTGAAGTACGTCCCACATTTTTATGATACACTGTATATGAATACAGTCACTTCAGTATTTATGTGGACCTTGAAATTTTTAAAAAATTTTTATTCTTCTTGCCTACAATTTAATATTAAAAAAATATTTACAATTCTTTGAAAATATTTTTCAAAAGCAAGGTGAAACAAAACAAGTTTTGCACATTACCTAGAAAATTAAAAACTGTATTTGTGATCAAATAGTAAATTTCAGATTGTTGAAATGGAAAAAAACATTTCTTGTACATATTTGTTATAAAAGTTGTATGTTTTTCTATTATATCTAAATAAATATCTGAAGCATGTACAAATATATAAATTAAGCTGCAATTTGCAACTAATAGCACCAGAAAGTTATTCAGAAAAATTACTCGAAACAAGATATAAAAAAAACCTTGGAAAAATTAAAAAATCATTTTTTACTATCAGTCTTAAACATACCGGTATTAATTTATAATATTATGAATGTTTAGATGTATCTATATAATTATAAAAATGGAAAGATACTTATTTTGCATTAATTTCCCAGATTGCTTATTATGTAGATAGTTATAAGGTAGATTTTTTTTAGCTGAGAAGGGACATAATTTTGCAGAGGATAAGACGATGTTACAGACATATTCATAATAGGAAAAATATTAAGTTTTTGTACAGTAAGATTATTTTTTTCCTGTTTACATCATTGCTACAATGTCAATTTAAATGCCTACGTGACTGTATATATACAATATTATAATATTTTGTTGTATTGAAAAAGTTAAATAACAGACTTTATTAACACAGAAACAAGGATTATTAATATAAATAGAAAAAATGTTTAATTTATACATTTAATAGGCGTGAAGACTGAGTACTTTTTATTCAGACTAAAGTATAAAGAATAAATCACAAACAACTGTTCAAAAATTCTCAACGAAGATGTTATTTATAATTTCATTTAGTTGACTAAAAGCCCTCGTCAAAGCGGCTATTTGTTATTGTTACAAGTATGATTTTGTACTTGTTAGTTATTTATAAGATTTTTGTATTTTTATGTTTGCAATACGTGTTAGTACAGAAGCAGAGTTGTAAACGGAGACAAAGACTAACTATACCTGCTTTGCGTTAGACTACAATAACACATGTAATTAAACGTCGATTAAATATGTAATGCCTTGTGATTAAGAATAAACGATAAATGTTAATAACAATGTTATATTTATTCTAACAGTTATATGGGATGAATATATGTATATAGAATAAAATCTTAAGAATTTTAAGCATCATTTTAAGAATTGTAAAAGTGTATCTATTGTTTTATGCGATGTTTATGTCAGCTTTATTATGTACAGCTTTGTTTTTGAGAAAAATTGATTTAAAAATTTGTCGAAAAATTTGTACGCGTGCACTTTCGGCAGATTTCGCTGTAAACTACTGCTGTATGTAGGAGTGTAGAATGTATATGTATAAAATGGCAACCACTGCGAAACTGCGTGTATGAATGTTAACTTACTGAAAGGAACAGTGTGAAATAGGTTGTGTAAATAAAATATGAAATACGTCATGAACGAGCTGAAAAGATTAGATTAGGTCATGGACACTGAATCCTCCTGTGATTCAGCTCCATGAGTAATTCGGCAAACCCTAGACTCCGGAGTCATCCCTATGACTAAGAATGGCCCTTGGACCTGGTATAAGGAAGGAGCCTTCTCTCCTATTGTATATAAGGCCCTGCATCTTTGCGCGGGCAGAACTTAACGTCTAAAAATAGATTAATCGATATATCAACAGCGTAACAATCCGGCAACGATGCCTTCGGGTCGATGCCTTCGGGTCGATGGCTCTCTCTGCCAAAAGTTGGTGGGTAACAGGAGTAGGAGTAGGTGGGTAATAGAGTTTAGGTATATTTCTAGATCTAATCGATAGACGCAACGTGAGTTGTCTACTTTATTTCCAGTTTTTTCCGCTCATAGACATTGTCTCTTCAATCGATTTGGAGGTAAACAAAAACGGGATCCTAGCCATAATAATAAAAGTTTCCAAGCTTACGGCGTTTGCTACTTTCCATAACCTCCTTCGGCGTGACACTAGCGATGGGGAAAAGTAATGGCAGGGATTGATCAGTATAAACACGGAATTTGAACAAATATAATATGACAAAACGGTAAAATACGAATTGTTTGATTTTACGATTTACGATTTATGATTTATAGTTGAATACGTTAATCATTATTTGTTCTTGTTGTGTTCTCTGTTGTATTCTCTTAATAACGGAAGGATAGCTTATAAAATTCTATTCCTACAACTATATAAGGTCATTTTATCTTTTTTTAATAGCATGTTCGGTTTCTTAATCAACATCAATTTCGATTATTCAATGATTAAATCAACTGAAGATAGAAAAAGATATAAATGAAATAATTTTAGCAACATTTTTTTTCACTGATTGTGAGAAGTTTTAACTTACCTTTTAAAATTTAAGATAATTCCTTAAAATTTTATTTAATATACATATCAAATATATAAATTTATATGTATAACATCTAATATACATTTATTAAAATGCAAAATATTTAATAGTCTACATATAAATATTCTAAATGATAGAAACATCGAATAGCTTTTATTGAACTAATTGTAAGAATATCGTTACAATAATTTGATGGTTGATATAGATGCTAATAGCATAAAAATATTAATTTAATTTTCTTTTTAATCGAATAACCACAATTTAAAAACAGTAACTGCTAAAAAAAATAATATTACTTATATTTGGCTTGAACTCAACATAAATGAATTTATTTAATAACTATTATTTCAAATAACAAATGGTGTTTTTTCGATATACAGGATTTCTTTTTGATATACTTGATATATAAGATTTCTCTGAAGTCCGACTCTAAAGTTGAATGTTGGAAATACATTTAAATATGAAAAAATGTAGCAACAATTTGATCTTAGATGGTTATTTGAAGGTCACGTGAATGTCATCTTCAGTTTCTCAAATAGAATACCCCATTTTTGATTGCATATTCTTGCAGCTCTTGTCAAGCTGTTTTGAAGACAATACATACGATTGTTTCTTATATAAATCATTCCTAAGATATGAAGCTTCAAACCTGATACATAAATGATGTAAATTTGATCATGTATGATACACTTTGGATAATATGAATGCCAACGATATGTCAAGTTTAAAGCTTCATATCTTGGAAATGACTTGTATACAAAAATAGGTAATATTTTGAAAGCGTTTCGACAAGGGCTACAAAAATATGCAATAAAAAATGAGGTGTTGTATTTAAGAAATTAAAAGTAACGTTTACGTAACTTTCAAACGATCACCCAAGGTCAAATTACCACCATCTTGTCACACTTAATAATCTTACAACTTTTGTCTGAAACATATTTCCATAGTTAAAGCCGTTTCCAAAATATAAAGATGAGGACAGACTTTAGAGGGATCCTGTATTCTACAATAGAAGGCAGGTACGGATATACGAGTACATACATGTATGTGCATGTTAAGCTTTCTACGATTTGCGCCTCTGTTAGTAGTTGGATGAAAATATTTTCTTAAATTTAAGTGAACTTGGTCGGACCTGGATTTTTATCATTTTATACATTTTTTGAAATGTACTATTTTTGCCGTTATGTAATCATATTGTAAACACGAATAGTTATTATTTAAAAAAATTAGTTCTTGAAATGTCCAAATCTGTAATTATAATCAAATCATTGCAATTGTATTATATACTAGATGATACTAAAAATTCAACGTTTAAAATATTGCATTTTGTTCTGTATGCTGAGAAATGGGTCTGCTTAAAATTTTATTATGTTTCATAATACTTTGAAGATTGCTACTCTCTTAGTAATGTTTCGAATGACGAATCCATATGTACTAGTTTCTCGATACATTTAAAAATTGGATTACCATCAAATTAGATACTAGAAACGAAGAACGAAAAGAGTATTTATAATTTATTAGTCAAGCAGTATTCACAAGAGTATCCTCATATGAAGAAATCGACTTCATTATCTTTATAATATTATTTAAAAAATAAATTTGTATAGATATAAAGTGACTATTATTAAACATGTTAGAAAATAAATTTACTTTGTTGTATTTTAATGTTAAATAAACTGGCTTTAAAATTATAAGACGTTTAAAAGAAAATTGTATTCTTTCTTGTGTACAATACACAAAATTGAATAGCTTGTAGCGATATCCAATATTTAATTCAAAAATATTGTTTAAACGTATTTAAATGTGTTATTAATGTAATTAATTTTTAAATATTTACAATATCTCACTTATAAGGGTAAACACGGTGACAGGGTGTATAAATGGAAAAGTATAACAAAATTTATTGTTCAAATAAACATCGATCTATTAAATATTATACCATTTGAAGGAAATTTGCTATCTTCAATACTTTTTTCTTATTTAAAACAGTAAAAATATTATAGATGAACAGAATTTGTGATTTATTCTTTGTAAAGAATATATTTTCAAAGCATGATGCAATCAGTCTTCAAGAAAAGGAATCATTAATTTTACTATAAATAATATTGTGTTGTATAGTAGTTGATGGAGTATTTGCTGAAACGAACAGAATCATAATTTTATATATTGATTTCGTTAGTTAATTAGTGAATATTAACAACTTGTACATTAATTCTATTAGTGATTCACACATTTAGGAAGTTATTTATTTTGAAAATTCTAATATTTAAAACATTAGGTACTCCAGAATGTTTACTCAGTTTTTCTCATTTTCCAAACACGTATATATTTAAAATTCTATTTCGTATCTCAATTTTTAGTAATAATTGTTGCGGTATTCGAGAGTCTTTGCTTAATATGAAATAAACTTGTGAATTTCAATTTATTGAATGTCTATATCCTTCGTGTCAAAAAACTGTATTGCGATCGTTGCAAATTTGATATTTGAAATTTGTAATATTCTTCGCGTACGTGAAACAGAATAGTAAATTATTAGATAAATTAATTCATAATGAAAAATTCATTTTATACTAAAAAGCAACATATAAACCCCACTTTTAGTGATGAAAATACAATTATAATGTCAATATTTTATTTAAGGGTGTTCCATTTAACTCGGTCAACCATTTTTAATTATTTTGTCATTTGCAAAGACACGAAAAAATGTTTCAACAAAATACTAATATATTTCAGGAGGGAATTTACGATATACGGATGAACGTTATATAAAGATAATTCTTTAATATGAGAATAATATGAAGTTTCAATTAGATGAGTCTCGAATAATCGAAACCTCATTATACAAGTCGTTTCATAGAAACCAAACATCTGAACCATTTTCATTGTTATAAAAAATAAGAGAATGAATAAGTAATGGAAAATTAAATGGTTTTATCATTATGAACATTTACTAACGATAAAATAATCATAAAACCATATTATCTTTTATCTGTTATTTTTTTTCACTTTTAGCAGTACTGAAAATATTTTAGATGCTCAATTTAAGTGCAATACTTTGTACAAACTTGTAAAGTAATTCGAAACGAGTTGTGATTTTTGATACAGATATCTTAATTTGAATTCAAAAAGAACGAAGAATGGTATGCTCAAAGCGGTTATTTATTGCAGAGGTACTTATTCTATTATATGCTTTATCGTAAATCTATAAAAGTACAAAAAACAATAACAAAAAGTGAATACCCGACTATCTATTTGAGAAAAGCCAAATTAAAACAAATAACTTCGTTAGGTATAGTAGAGAACTTGGAGCATCTAATGATATCGCATGCTACAATTACAGAACCATCTTAAAATTTTATAGCTCTCTACGATATATTTTACAGTAAATCAAAAAAGAAATATATGGTACCGAAGTAGAAATTGGAAAACAGTATTTTAAACAAAATGAAAATAGTAGATTTCAAACCAATATAAAAAATCGTTTCCACGCAGTTTCAAGACTAAGTAATCAGTATAATTAATTTTTATTCCAAAAAGTCCTATTCAGCAATACATTATATTATTCTGTAAGTTTAATGTACTTTATACATAACTTTATGTTGATTTACGTGTATAAATAAATCTTTTACATTCACTTAAATGTCAACAAATAAAACATTCTCCGTTATTAATTTAAAAATTACAAACTATAATATTTAAAAATTATAAGTTATTTCACATAATAACTGTTATTGTCTCGGTAATAAATATTCATGTTATTACACAAGGTTAGACTAGAAACTAGATTTAATGTCAAATAATAAGTACAATGTGTAGTTTGTATACAAGTATAATAAATAAGTACAAGTTTTCAATTAATTTTCATTTACTTTTTAAACATATAGCTTCAGTATCATATAAAATTATTAAAACACATTAATTTTACAAATGCAATTCCACTAAAAAATGATATTTTTTGTAATATTTACTTTGTAATATTAGGATAATAAATGAAGCGAGCGCATAGTTTTGCGAATATCACACAACTGATTTCGAATAAGTTTTATAAGTAACAATAAAGTAACAGTCTAATTTTTGTCATTCTCTTATTTCTCAATATTTCAAAATACTTGAAAATATTTATAAAGTTTTATGTTTATTCTAAAATACTAAAATTTCAAAATTTATGACAGAGACGCATAATTTTATGAAGCAATGTAATTAAGAAACAAAGTGCAAACAGCATTTCTCTTTCATTTTTTATGTAAATGTTAACTGATAGCATTCTGTTTCTTGAAGTTTTCTTCAAATTTAACAAATTTTAAGATGGTTTTATAATTATGACACACAATGTATTGTAAGTTTATATTTTCCTTCCTAATTAAATTCATACCAAATTTGCTGTATCTCAAAATCATTTAACGTATAAGAAACTAACTACAATAATCAATATATGAGCTTATGGAATAGTATTAAATTCGAATGCAAATTAGTTACATTCGTAAATTGAGTAAGTATAATTACAATGTAAAAAGTTAAAATGATGACATACGTATATCAGAATTAGAGGTATTAGAAAACTACGTTTAGAAATGGTGGTGAGAATAGTGACAAGTATAAGACATGAAAGGTGCAACATTGCGATAGAAAAGTATAAACATAAATCGACATGAAGGAAATATTTGCTGTTTTTATATCTGAATTTATTCAAATTATTTATTAGTTGCGATTGATAAACTCACAATAATGATTATAAAAAAGAAAAATTCTATTTCATTTGTTTATAAATAGTAATATTACATAGGATGTTCGAAAAGTTGTGATACAAATGGCTGAGTCGTTAATCTACAGATAAAAATTAAAAAAGAATGATATTTTTCAATGTGTTTTTTATTGGAGAAAAATTAACTTGAAAATTGTTTTGAAAATTGTAAGAAAATTTGTGTCCGGTAATAAACATAGAAATGAATGCTATAAATTAATTTAAATGTAATTATTAATATTTCTAAAGGAATTATTATTAGTTACTATCCTTTACGATATCATTTTTTATTATAGCCCACAAATCAATATTTTTCACCTATAATGGAAAGTGAATGGTTATGTACTTCGTGCATACAAAATTTATTTATGACACTGTAACAAAGCAATAATTGACGGACTTTTATCACATGTTTTTTAGTCTTACGCATAAATTCAACTCTTAATTTATCGAGAAAAATTTATAAGATTCTCTGTATAATTATATTAAAAGAGATATAAAACAAATTTTGTATTTCTATTCTTTTCTTGAAGTTTTTTACTGTACATAATTTACGATTAGTCGTCATTTTTTAAACGCAGCATTCGTCTATTTGAATTACAGTTTTCATAATTTATATTATCTGTACCATTCTTTTTTTGAAACGCTGTTTATCACAGAAATATGAAACAGTTAGTCCATAACAATAAGTTAAACTTCATAATATTTATCTTTTAAAATAATTATTATTACATTTATTGTTAGGAAGTTGTCGAAGTGTCGAGACGGTCGTCTGAAATTATACACGAATGAAATATACAAAAATTAAATATTAATTTTTAAACAATCACTTTTAATGCTTCATATTTGTAAAAACATGTTTGTAACTGATATGAAATACAATTATAAAATTTATGAAATAAAGAAATCAATTCTTATGTTGGTTCAATTTTTATAAAAATTTATTATGAATAGAAAGTTAGTCGGTAAAGTATAATGTATTATTCCTCAGTCTAGTGAAACGATGATCGACAATAATAAGTGAAGAATATTAGTGATATTGGTGAAATCACTAATGATGAAGTCCTGTTAATTTGATATGTTTCGCTCAAATTTATTCGTGGTCTTAGTTTATTTTCTTAACATGTATACAATAATTGCAAAAGTTTTAGACCTTTTTATCAAATGTCACAGTTTTTGAAACAGTAGAGTAGTGATGTTGGAAGTGATTATAAAGTGACATATTTTATACTAAAATTTAAATTATTTTATAAATTTTTTCATAAAGAATTAATCAGAATTAATCATGCAGACTATCTTGTATATATTTACTATTCAATTACGATGCTTGTTTAAAGTAACGATGTAATAATGAAGTAATTATGTTTAATAACAAGATTCCAAAAAATATACGTAATAAAATAATTGCAAATATTTCCTTCAGTTAAACAGAAATAGATTTAAAAAAATGTAAATTTCAGCATATCATAATAGCCAAATCGGTTGTGAAGGAAATCAGAAGAGAGTTTAAAGAATACTGGAAGAATATATACGGTTTTCAGGTATACAGTTCTAAACTAAGTGTTCTAAAGTCACTACAAAAGCAAGATGACATAAAAATGATTAAATGTATGTATGTTTTTGTTTGTAGGATCGACCAACACAACCTATGATTCATAATTAAAACAGTTTTTTAAGGGAAAACAAACAGATATCATTTCGTAAGTTTTAATTTATCTTTGAATTATCGTATTGACTGTATTTATTATGGTTCAATAGGTAATGTTAGTTTATCGGCTGAAAGATAATAATCGATAGAGGGCAAAGGCTAAAGGGCAATACGTGTCACGGGCCTTGTCACAACGTGTCGACGATCTCGCAGCAACTCCATTTTAATAGTTCATCTTTAACTCAGTTCGGCTATTATTTCCTCGAAGAAGAAAAGTAACGAAAGTTTTATATCTATATTAATATAATGGAAGAAGCATAAGAAAAAGTATGAATACACATTATAGCCATATAATACCGACGATAGCTGAGTTAGTCGGAATACAAAAATATTGGATTGCAAAAGTCTTGAATCCAAAATTTCAACTCAGTTTTAAAATTCATTATTAACTTGTTGCTTTATATGTCGCCATAAATGCAATTGGAAACTGCATGTTTACTTGATAAAGTTTCAAATATTTCCATCATAAAATGTTTAATCATTTTGTTGGAGATGGTCTTTTAAAATTCATTATAAACAATGCTGAATGAATGATGGACGAAGAATTTTACAAATTAATGTAACACTTTGTTACTTACATAAAGCAATCTAAAAACAGTCCAGGTTCTTTATTATAGAACGTCCACATGAAACTAGATAGTAGTGTTATCCTTTTTACATTACTGTTCTCACCGTTTGTAACTTTTAGATACAAACGAAGAAATTCGTTTCTAAATTAAAGATCCTTTCTTCAATTCAAAAAGCTCTATCATCAACAACTATTTCTGTGAACTCTTATTGATCAATGTAATAGATCAACAACTATTAAATTGTTTTCCTGAACAATTGCAGCAGAAACTATTATTACAATATCGATAAATTTATTCTAGAAATGTTCTGTTATATTTACATCTAATTTTGATCTTACTTCCTAAAGTATATCCAAAAATAACTTTTTATTCTCCCTAGAGTCAGTTCATTCATTGTAGAAATCTGAGACGGCAATGAGGGAACGAAGACGGAAGTCTAAAATTCTAGTTGACTTATCCGAAGAAAATGCCTCGGAGAAAGAACAGAACAGTAAAAATTCAAAATGCAGAAAGAAAGTACGAAGGAAAATGAGTCTTTCTGCTTGGTTTGCTCCGAAACATACTGTAATGGCAAAGTTAACGAACCGTGGATTATGTGCAATGGATGAAAAATGTTGTCACATGAAGGCAACACTCTGATAGAAATATCCTTTATGTGTATTTGTCATAGTTGCAATTCTGACAATAATGATCGTTTAACACATGTATGTCAAATGTTTAATAATAATACGTGTTTTCATTTGTATTTTTTAGATGTTTATATTTAGAAATATTTAGATGATTATATTTATGTTTAACATTAGGTTTACGAACTTTTGATAAGCAGTTACTTTTACATTAAAAATAAAAAAAATAAGGGATAAAATATAAATTCATTTATTAATTATTCTGTAACTCATAAAGTTAACATATATTTCGATAAAATCATCTCAATAATATCTGTAATTTAAAATAAGGAATGTAAGATACACGTCATTCTGATGCGTTCTGTAAACCTAGTGTTATATAAATAGAACAGCTGGGTTACATTTCACCGTGTAGTTACTTTTATCCATGGCTGAAGAACTTTTTAACAAAGGTTCGAATTAATTTAAAATGAAATTAGATGTTTAAGTTTCAAAATTTTTTAGACTCAACGAGTTGAACAGATATGTACGTAATAAGCCAAACAAATTATTTCTTGATCAAGGAAAAGAGTCTCTAGAAAAAGTTATAAAAACTATTTCCTTCAGTTTATCACAGTTTCACCCCTATAATATATCTATTGTACTTGTTTATTTTATGTATATAATATAGAAGAATTTATAGCAATGAAAAGATCAATTCATTTCATTGTACTAGTGAAACTCAAATCAGTAATACCAAAATGAATGTAAAATTTAAATGTTCATTATTTAAATGTAGGGAAATACGCTAGAAAACTTACAATTAGTGATGTAACAGAAGAAATTGTTAATATCTAAGATTAATGTCCAATTTGAATGACTTATATGTGTATGTAATATAACTAGTTAATTCTACAATTAAGAAATTATTATTTTATTAATAATTAGTCATTTAAACGGTTAAAAGGCAAATTCGTTTTTTAATGTAAACTCTGATTAAAGTTGTTAAGTATAAAATGTTCATAGGATTTTATTTTTATGTCACATAATGGACAACGACTATAGATATAATCTATAGTCAATGCAATGGAGGAACTTACTTTAATTTGTTGCCAACCATAGCACCACCAACACATACGCCGTTTGTTACACTGTCCAACAAATTTAAACTTTTTTTATGTTTTGCAATACCCATTGGGTGATCCTTATAGAGTTTCTCGTCCTGAACAAGAATCCGAAAACCGAATTGCTCTATCACCCTCAGTTTTTGAAAAACACGAGCTTTTGTAAAAACACGTGTTTTTGGTAGAAAATGTGATATTGCGAGGAAACTAAAAAAGCTAGGACATTCAAATTAATTTTAAAAGATAGAGGAGAGTGTCCCGAATAAATTGGCGTATATAGTTGTTATATTGCATAATTCTAAATAGGTGTAAATATTGATGAAAGTTTAAAAAACGGCCGTTGTACGCATTTCCTATGTATTATTTTTGCATTTTTAGAAAAAGTTATTTATGTAGCGCGAATTCGCTATACAGTATCGAATTCTATAGATATTTCTGATGAAAAAACTATGTGGGGTAAATGTTGTAGCTGTACGCAATTCCAGAAAATTGAAAAAATATCTGTCGGGAGCACGTGCGCGGTGTTTTGCCGCCAGGCGGCCATAGCTCGCTCTCCTCGCCAAGTCAGTGCTGTGGCTACGCGCAATCAGCACCAATGTTGGGGCTTAATATACATCCACTTTTTATATTTACAATGTTTAATTTTTTTTAGTATTATTATTTCATACTTATTATTATTCATATTTTGTTATTATTCGTTATTATTTTTAGCTACCAACGATACAATTATGAAATATTATAACTCAAAATTTAAGAATCAAATGATTGAAGACAGTTTTGAAATCTGTTTATAATATAGAAAAACTTTCTATTGTATACATTTTATTTTTTCTATATTATAAACAGATTTACACATGTAGAAAGACTGAAATATCTTAATAAAAGTACTTATCAAAAACGTAATAAATGCAAAAAGTAATCGCATGGTTGCAAATGTAATAAATATATATTAACAGAAAAAAAAGATGTAATTACAATATTATTGAAGTATGGAAAACATATTGTATTTTATGATAATACTAAAAAATATTATCCTCTAGCTTTTTATTTTTTTCATGTTATGTTTCAAAAGACATAACTCGTTGCGTAAACGTCGATCACGAGTGACAAGGGGAAATTGACAGTAGGAATGTCAGTGACAGAAAGAATACAAGTATAACAAAAATACTAGAAAGATTGATTTTACATCGGCTCATACCGGCTCGACGGCTTGCCCTCTCACAGAATGGTAAGAACGTGAAACGTGAAAACGTGAATCATGAAAAACGAGAGGGACAGCTCACGGGCCCCTGGTTCGCTTGGAATATTTACCGCACTCTTTACCTGCAGTCCCCATATTGAGAATGCTGATCTCTCCGAAGTAGGAACCCGCCTTAAGTGTAGCGAGGACCGTTTTTCCGTTGTCAGCTACCACTTGCAATCGTCCTCTGTTGACTATATACATCTCCTTGCCTACCTCACCTGAAACAAATTTCATAATAACATGAAAAATGGAACACTTGCAGAATTCAGTACAAAAACATATCAAACAGCTTCAGTTTTGAGCGAAAATTGACTTTTGACGTATAGCAGAGGTGGATATGCCATAAATGACATACAAATAACTTACAGGAATTATTTTTATGTGGTTATACAAAATTTCACTAATTGTAACAATTATGTAGAAATACATGTACTATTTTGTTTTAGATTTTGTAATCGACAAATACAATATTTTGTCGCATTAGTTGACACATGTGTAACATCCCGAGGGAAACCTTTTTTGGCAGTACCACACCCTAAATTAGTTATCGACAGCGATTGCCTATTACCGATAGTAGCACATTATATACCGATTATATGTATCAAGTTCAACCGTTGGTAACCAGTATACATATATACAGGGTGTTCGGCTACTGGTGGGCATAATTTTAGGGGGTGGTAGCTGGGGTGATTCTGAACAACTTTTTCCTTTACCAAAATGCTGATTAAAGTTTAGTTTTTGAATTATTAATGAAAAACACGGACCAATGAGAACGCGTATAGACCAGTCGCGCGACAGCGTGAGTGACAGCTTCGAATATGACGGCCGATCGTCATCGTGAACAAATGTACCGATACTGTCGGTATAACGTCGGTATAACGTCGGAATAACGTCGGTATAATAGAAAGCTGTTAGATGAAAGTTACATTGAATAATGAATACAAAAATCTGGATTATTGTTGAATTATCATTCCTTCATGAATAAGAAATAACAAAATTAGTCTCTACTCACGTAATCAAAGTAAATCGAATTTATTCAATACGTTTATTCGTTATCGCAAAGAAATAATAGCTAAAATATGGAAAATTATTTTCATTAGATATTGTAATGATGAAAAAGAACAAATTCTCATTTTTAAAAAATTGAATAACTTTTCTATTCAACAAATAAAAATGTGAATTGAGTAATTAACAAATTTAAATGTAGCTCACCCATTAAACCGCAAATAATCACAATAAAAATGCGTCTCTGTCACCGGTCCGATCCACCGGTCCTTACTGTTAATAAAAATCAATCACCATACAGAAACTCTCAAAAAACTCTCAAGAAACTTCATTGTCACCTATCACTTTCATCTTTCATTATGAGTTTTCATTATCACTTTTCTTTCTCATTTTTCACTAATTTGCACTAATTTTCACTGTGAGTCCAACACGTAAATAGGACGAATGAAAACACGTGAACGAAAATTCATAAATGATTTAAACTATACTATCTTGAAAGCAAGAAAACGGAATTTTCGATTAAAAACAACGATACATTTTATTTCGACACGTTTCTTTCGACAATAAACGATGACTATCGATCGACGCCGCAGTCGTTCAACAGATCATCGTTGCATGGCAACCGTTCGCGACGTATGCCTCGCGATCGAGAACAAAACCGCGATCCGTAGCCAGTCTAACAATGTCTTCTTATAAAATATAATATAATTTCGATTCCTCAATTTGGATATCTTATAATGAGAATAGTGTATCGTTAAACATACATATCTATGAATAATCGTTCACGCGTTTTCATTCGGTCCGTTTACCGGTCGTGCTTATGTTGTGCAATTATTATTAGAAAAAGACAGTGAAATAAATTGAAAGTTCATTGACCCTGCCAGGACATCAGCTGTTGATGCTCTGATCGGTGGATCTACCCGGTGACACAAATATTTTTTATCGAAGCTAGTTTTTCCATGAATCAATGAGTAAGTGTTATTTAAGTTACTTCTGTATTTTTTAAATTAAACGTACGCAGCAATAGATTTATTTCACTTCAATGAGGTACTGCATTAGATATTCTATTCCAGTTCGATCTCATTTCATAGGCAAGGTACTCATTCGTTTTGAAACGTGAATTTATTCGTTTGCTTCATTAGTATAGTTGACAAAATTAATTTTTGTGAATTTATTCTTTTTCCTTTTTGAAGGCATAAAATAAATACAATATACTTCGTCTGGTTGTTGTACACAACAACTAATTGGTTTATTTCTCATTCACGAATTACGAAGAATTTAATATTATTCTTAACATGTTAATTCATTATTCGGTTTAATTTTTACCTAATAGCTTCCTGTTATACCGACGTTATACCGACGGTATTGTTACGCCCTGATAAGGAATTTGTCATCAACAGCCCTCTTTACTCTTAGTCATCGCTGACTCCGAAGAGATCACAGAGCCTTCTCCTTCAAACTGATTCACCATCGACCCTAGGACCCGATTAGGCCCCTCCACCAAAAACAATATGTATAAAAGACCCCGTACAGAATAAAGCAAGATCATTGTGTTTCGAAAAGTTACGGCTATATCGAACCTCTGCCCGTTAATCCTCTTTCCACGGAATTAGGAACCGCGTAAGTGGAGCAATCTTCGATTTTTTAAAGTTTTGTGTCCCGGTCCCCGTGACAGTATCGATACATTTGTTCACGACGACGATCGGCCGTCATATTCGAAGCTGTCGCTCACGCTGTCGCGCGACTGGGTCTATACGCGCTCTCATTGGTCAGTGTTTTTTATTAATAATTCAAAAACTAAGCTTTAACCAGCAATTTGGTAAAGAAAAAAGTTGTTCAGAATCACCCCAGCTACCACCCCCTAAAATTATGCCCACCAGTAGCCGAACACCCTGTATACAGTATTGATAGTAATAAGCAACTCGTTAGGGTCTGGCGAATTGCTTGTTACGAATCAGGTATACATATTTTCGGCTTGTCTTTGTTCGCAAGCGCGACGACGGTAGCGGTAAACTATAAAGTAATCGGTCGAGCAGCGATGTTATTTTTTAGACAAGGATAGAACATAGCATACTTTCTCTTTTTAATAGTAGTAAATTTTCGTGAATAGAATAATATACCAGATTCGTAACAAGCAACTGCCCAAACCCGAGCGAGTGGCTTATTACGAATCGATGTAGAATCAAATGAATCGAACACGCTGCAATTCCTAATTTGTCACACTTCGCTTTATTTTTTTACAATTATGTGAATATTAACATATACCTACATGTGTATGTATTGTGTTATTATTGCAATTGTAGTTTATTGAAATAAAATAGTTTAAGAAATATTGATGTACAAAAATGGTAGGCCATAGCCGTTACTGTGACAATAAAGCAATTTGGAAAAATTACGGTTGAATGAGTAGCTAGTTTTATTACCATTTCAGTGTACATAGTTCATATAGTATTATATATTGTATATAGTGTATTACACTTAAATAGTTTTTTCTTCAAATTTTTTTTATTTTTGTTAAATAAATTAATTAAAAATATAGATAAAAATGTACCTCAAATTATGGATCACTGTCAGCCATTAGATTTAAAAAAAAGCATATTGATATAATATAATTTCGGAGAATATACTTTTCATAATATGACAGAATCGCCATTGCATCAGAGTGAGGAAACAATATAATGTACCGGATTCGTAACAAGCAACTGGCCAGACCCGAGCGAGTGGCTTATTACGAATCAATGTAGAATTAGATGAATGAACGGCAGAATCGCTATGCATCAGAGTGAGAAAACAATATATACGTTCTGTCCTCTTTCCACTAAACTGTTCGGTCGTTCGTGAAAATTTATGACTTCTTCGGTTTCACGGACCTCTCACTCTTTCTCGGATCTCTCACTCAGCGGCCGACTTCAAACAAAGAAGAGGGGATAGAAATTTGCTTGTTACGAATCAATACTGTATGTTACAGAACTCGAAAAAATTTTCGACGAGAATTTTTTTTTTCAGCGAATATCCATTTCGAAGTGGTGAAAATAACCCATGAAGTTGGGGTTAAAAAATCTATTTTCGCAAATATTTCGGGAACTATTAAGCCTAGATAAAAAATTAAAAATGCAAATTTTCCTATTTTGGAAAGGCAGTAATATGGCGTAAGCGGATTCTTGAAAAATTTGTTCATTTAAAAAATATGTTAAAAATTAACATGTTAGCGTCAAGCCGTGTGCAAAGGTGGCACACGTGTCAGGGTCATCGTATCCCGGATTTTGACCCGGTTCTTAGGGGTCTTGGGATGACGATAATATAAACTCATGTCCGTCATCGAGCTAAGGATCGGTGGTAACCGATAGCTAAGGACCGCGACGAATTCTAAGAGTCGCGAATGTTATGGTTAGAGGTCGATGCCTTCTTCTTTGAGGATCACCGAAGGTGTCGTGTCTCGTGGCCGATGACCTGACGTCATGGTGCTGCGTGGCACGTGCACAGAGATTAGGGTATTCTAGTAGGATCTGGTCACAGAGTGGGGAGGATATTGAATCCTTCGTTAAGCGGACCTTGAGGGACAGCAAGGCACTTAACCCAGAACTTTCGAAGAATACGGATCGCTAATTATCACAAAGACTTTTTATCTAACAAACATTATTTTGCAATGTTTAAAAATGAAACGTTTAACTATTTTGGTTAAATTTCACATACGTGAACTATGGGTTTAAAGAAAAAATATGGACAAATTGGAATTTATAGTATAACAATTTTTAGTATAGTATAAATAATGCAACATAATACGATTTCCAATATATTATATACATATAGATAGAAATGGTATATATGTATATAATAGAAATGGAAGGTATAAAATGAACGTATAACTCGAACCATAGTAATATTTTTTGCATGAGAGAAATGAAAAATTCCACTTTATCCGTATCTTTTCGTTGGACTCATAGTTTACGCATGTGAAATTTGATCAAAATAGTTCAGCGTTTTACTAAAAAAATTTGCAAAATAATGTTAACTTTTACCATATTTTTTAAACAAACAATTTTTCAAAAATCCATTTGCACCATATTACTGGACTTCTAAAGCAGAAATATTTGTATTTTGAATTTTTTGTTTAGGTCTAATCTTTTTCAACTACAACCTTAAGGGTTATTTTCACCACTTCAAAGAGAATCTTCACCGATAAAAAAAACACGTATCAAATATATTTTGGAGTTCTATAACATATCAGCATTTCATAAAAATCGGCATGTATCAATTGAGTGATGTTCCTCGTAAATATACAGCTCAAAATATAATGTTTACAATGTCGGCGTGGCAATTGTAATGTGTGCACTCTTAAGGTTGTAACCGTACGACAGGGTCGCTGATGCAGTAACATAATTGAAGGGGTACAACGTGGTGGGTCCCACCAATTTCGTTGTAACGTCGCCGCAAAAGCGCGAGTGAGTGATAGAGACGCCAAGGAGTTGGTGTGGAATTATTTCCAATCGTAAATTTTCGAAGTAATTAGCTACTTTCGAGGAAAGCGAATTTTGCGTAGACGGTTCGGAATTCGCGATCGCGAAGCGTTCGACAAAAAGGATGTAACGAATTTATCCATGTGTAACGACTCTAGAACCTAGGTTCAAATGTTAACAGCGCTAGTGAGGTAAAGAGCTTCTTTTACCAACTGAACGACTGGTTTTACAAATAACTAAATCTAAAGAATGTGAGATTCGTGTGGTGTGCGGTTAAGGAGTGAAATCCACAGGTCAATATCTTTCAATAATAAGGTTTATTCAATAAAATAATGAAGATGATGAATTTAACAAATAACAACAAAATATGAAAAGTATGTATACTGGTTTGATCAAAAGAAACTAAATAGATTTTGATATAATATTAATAGAAATAATAGAATTTGGCAAATTAAAGAGTACGTAATAGATAATTGTGAATCTAACAAATGGAACTCGCTAGTAAATACTTTATATTAAATCGTACCTAAGTCTGATTTTTGATAAAGCTAACTGCGCTCTTATAAATTAACTAAATTCGATATTCTATATTATTTGATTCTCGTTTCAAACGCTATCGCAATGACAAAATATATCTGAATAAATACGTTTGTAATTTATAATGAATTTTCTTTTACGAAATTAATAATATTAGCGCGTCATAGTCTACCGCAGCGAGGAATCCGACCTAAGTGTGATTCTCTAAGTGTACCTAAACACTAGAACAATCTTCTTTTACTAATTCAAAATTCCAAAATTTGTCTGAATCTAATGAACTTTACTCGGAACAGTTGCTCTTTCTTAATTTGTCCCGACAACTAATTGTCCATGACCCTTTTTGTCAAAACGAACACGAACAGCCAAGACCAGATCGCTTAATTGGGGAGCCTGTTGTTCACTGGCTACTAGAACGACCCAACGATCAGGTATCCAAATGGCGTATACCCGCTTTACCAATCAAGCATTAAGAATCGTTTCGGCTCTTGACAGCGAAAATTGTTCCGGTTATACTTATCTTTTTTTTTTTTGAGTTAGGAAGACAGAAATCCAATTACGGACACCTGGGAAGATAGCCCAGGTAGTGTGGAAAGACTCACGCTTCCGGCGCCCCTAGAAGAGGGACGGTTTCCACGCATACCCATAACTGTCTCCTGGCAACCCGACAGGCTTTCCTATCGATGGATATAGTTCCCCTGCGCTAGGTCATCGCTCGCTGTTGTGGAAGAAAGACTACCCCCCTCCCCCCGGCCCTGGCGTGTGGGTTCCATGTGTGGAGAATGGATGCCCTTACTCAAAGGGTCTTGGCCCGAAGGACTACGTCAAGGCCCAAGGGGGGACTCCCAGGCATGCGCACTGACCTCTGGCTTAACCTTGTAACGCCCCTTCGGCACCGCCTCCCGGTGAGTTCGAACATGCGGCAAAAAACCGCGACCTCTCCCCACCATTTCGCACCTAAGTATTGTTGCCACGTGAAACCAGCTCACGAATGATGCCGTGAAGTCAGTCCTTGCAACGTGAAATGGTTCGCGATTGAAGCAATGAAGTTAGTCCTGGCTACGAAATGAAAAGGTCCGCGCAAGTTGTCAGGCGGGACGAGCGGATCGAGTGGCCAGGACTTCCGGTAGCTGGGAGCAACCGCGATGTTTCAAATATTAGAACCGCGCCAGACTTCGAAGAATAGACTTAATTACAGATCTTAACATTTGTTAATATGTAAATCGTTTGAGTTCTTGAAATTCTGAGTTTGTGTGTTTTAATCTGTGATGGCTACTCGCGAGGAAACGCCCCGGCGCAACAGTATTATAGCACGCTGTCTATTTTCTATACTTGATTCTGATTTCGTCGCAATTATCTGATTTTGTCTGTTTTGTTTTCAAATTTTCAAAATCCCCCCCCTTCCGCTCTTGAGCAAGGAAAGTTTACCTTCTAGCTAGATCCTGTCACCTCTATGTATCCTATGCTATTCTCAGTTACATGAGTTTCAACTCATGAAAATTCGTGAAATTTCTGTCCCCACTAGGTTTGTTTCCCTTACCGTACATTCGCCGTTAATATTCCGCTTCGTACTTTAAATTTCCACGCACCGCTTTCTATCGCGTTTTCGCGCTGTTTCCCCTTCCCTTGCGCCCTTTTAACCCTTTGCGTTATCGCCGCTTACCGATTTTTCCCGCATTTCCTACTACGCCCCAGTTTTCTTCCACAACGCTACATGAGCCCATTGCTCTCGGTAAAAATTTCTCCTTCCTCTCTCCTGTCGACTCCACTCGGTCCCCGTTGCCGTCTCCTAATGGTGCCATGACCAGGCTGACGACTGGGTCTCTAGTTGAATCAACAGTTGATTAGATGGGTCCTCTGCTCAATTTGACCTCTCTCCCTCCTCTCCATCACTCCGTCGGTCCCCGTTTTGTGCCCCCTAATGGTGCTATGACCAGGCTGACACCGGTTTCCTCCCTTGCAGGTTTGAGTCGTTTGATTGGTCGTGTCTATGTTTGTTTCTCCGCCTCTTCCACTCCTGCACTTCCTCTTCTCCCTCTCGCTGTATTCTCGCTTCTTCCCCTCCTCTTGCCGTTTGAAAAGCGCGCCATGCGTCCGCCGTCTTGCTTGCTGCCGCATCCTTTCGCTTCATCCTTCAAGGCCGCTCTCCAAGTGCTTGCAGCGTTTCTTCCTCCGCCATGCTGGATATTCTCAATGCGGCCCCGTTGCTCCACCATCGTTGTGACTTCGGAGTTTCTAGGGTGCTAGAGCGTTTTCCGCAGTTCTTCCAACACTTTTCCGCCATTTTCCCGCTTTGCACTGTTCCGCTGCACTCGCGCACGTGGTCACGTATATTCCCCTGTACCCGCAACACTCCCAGCACTTCACTGCACTCCCATAACACTTTCCCAACACTACACCGAATTAATTGCCTATCTGTTAATTATTTCTTATTTATTATTTATTTATTTATTAATCTACTAATCACTTCACTATTTATAAATAATTATTAGTTAATTATTAATTAATTATTATTATTATTATTATTATTATTATTATTATTGTTATTATTAATCTCATTCACTTCATTTGTTTATTAATCTATTAATTAATTATTTCCTTCGTTCACTTCGTTCCGTGTCGTCTCGCCTTTTCCTCTTCTCCTCTTCACTGTCTTTTTGCTTCAACCTATCCGCTTGCCATTTGAAAAACGGGCCATGTCTCCGCCATCTTGATTGTTGCCGCGTGCCTCCGCTTCACCTTTAGGCTTCGTCCCCAAGGGCCGCTCTCCATGCGCTTGCGGCGATCCTTCCTCCGCTATGTTGGATGTTTGCGAACCGGCCTTTACGCTCTACGCTTTCCCTCGCGCGGAGGTGCCCACGTGTTCGTATGATATATCGTAGCTTGCTCGACCGGCGCCATTATTTATTTATTTACTATCAAATCACGAAAATACGAAAATAGCCGAAACTAATCACCGCGTGCATTCAACATGCCTCGGTCGCCCTTTCCCGCACTTTAAATCCCTACTGACATTTACATTATTTAATTTATTTAATTTCTGCGACGTTCTCTCGCAACTTCGACATGTCGTACGACCACGTGTTTGCGTAAGTCCTTCTTTGAGGGCAAATTTCACCCTTAAATTTCACTATTTTCACTCGCGCTATATAAAAATAATCGTGTTTAAGTCGCGCACATATTTATTTTATTCCGCAGTCGGCCCGAACACTCGTTTCCTCGTTTTCATTTACTCATGGGTTTGCACCCCATGCTTTCCCTCGCGTCGCGTGGTCGCCATTACCGAAATTTCGTTTTTTATTTGTAAATTCATTATTTCACCTCCGATTTTAACAAAACTTCATCGCTCACTTCCCCCACGGTCTCCCCTCACTTCACAATATTATTTACCACACTTTTACCATTTTTTCCCACCAAAACTGGATTTTAACGCGGAGCAACCCCCGGACACGTGCGCTCGTCACGACAGCCCACGCTCCTTTGCTCCGGTTATACTTATCTGAAGGCTTCTAGCTCGCTCGACTTCGAAAACTGTTCTGCGATTTAGGCGGGTTTCGCTCGGCCTTTTATACTCGCAGGTCGATTTCTTGGAAAACCCCCATAATGTCGAAATATACACATATGTCGGAAACGGAGCACGCCAAGGGAACGGAGCGTTGGCGCGCCCGAGAATAATAACCGATAAGGACCATTCATGCCAGATTATAGGCGATAAGCGAGAAGCGAGCGAAGACGCGGGGGGTCATTCGAGATTTACCCCGCAAGCGTGAAAGACGCGTCGTGGTAGAGCACTGTAGCAATTATTAATAAAGAAAAGAAAGAAAAATAAAGAGTTTTCTATTAAGATGGCTAACCCTTCCTCTGGCCTTTCGCCGATATATAATTGTCGTATAAATTCGCAATTAGACGTTAATTATGAAAATGAACGATTTAATTACATTATTAATATTGCATTCTACTCGGTAGTTTATGTTCCTGATATAAAAATAGTAATTTAGTAGTGTTTTAATAAAAATTTCATTTTCTATTTTTTTCTATATACAGTAAAGACTGGATAACTGCAACAAAATCGGGACCCAAGCGTTGCAGTTATAGAGTCGAGGTGTCGATTCTTTGTTTACATTTGTGTAACATCCCTGGAAGAGTTTTTTTTTACTTTTCATCACCAACATGACAGTTCTGTGCTCAATTCAATTACCCACCAATAGTTTAGTTACCGACAATAATAAACTGTTACCGACGGTACATTATATATTAGTTATCCTGTGTATTTGGCTTTGACAGTCGGTAATCATTAGATATATATATATATCAATATTCTTAATTTTAATAATTATTTTATGTTTCTAATTTAAAAAGAGTAATATGTTTCATTAAATTAATCAAATGTTAAGTTAATTTATTTAAAACAAGTTAATGTATTATTTTATAGGCTATTGTAAAAAATGTATTCCGCAATGCTATGTGCCTACGTGCCGCGAAGCTAGCCCCGAATTTCCTGGAATTCTAGCGTTACTTAGAGAAGGATAGAAATACATTTTACAATTGCGATATTATTAATTATCAAAAACTATTAGCTAAACAAATCAATTACTACATATCAAGCGTACTAATATTATGTTATCCAGAATTAAAGTCAAACGTTAGTTTATTGCAATATATGTTGTAAATTATAATATTATTCAATGGAATGTTCTAGAAGCATCCTATGCTTATACATCTAGCTCCGAACTGTATAGAAGTCGTGCGTAGTACATAGAAAAGGATAGAAAATGCAATTTCATTAAAACACTATTAAATTACTATTTTTATATCAGAAATGTAAACCATAATGTAGAATGCGATATTTATAATGTAATTAAACTGTTCGTTTGTACAATTAATGTCTAATTACGAATTTATAAGACAATATTATATTTCGACGTTATGGGGGTTTTCCGAGAATTCGCCAGGCTGGCGAGTATAAAAGGCCGAGCGGAGCTCGCCAAAATCGCAGAACAGTTTTCGAAGTCGAGCCAGCTAGAAGTCTTCAGATAAGTATAACCGGAACAGTTTTCGCTGTGAAGAGCCGCAACGATTCTTAATACTTGACTGGTAAAGCGGGTATACGCCATTTGGATACTTGGTCGTGGGTCGTTCTAGTAGCTAGCTAACGCAGGCTCCCCATTCAAACGGTCTCGTATCTGAAACTCCGCTAGGAGAGTGCTATACTTTGCGCCAAGAAAGGCTAAGGTATCGAAACGATAGCTCTCAGCTACTCATATTTGATTTTACATCGGATTGCTAATGCGCCATCAGATTCTCGGAGCTCGCTCTGGGTCGTTTCGTAGCTCGCTAACGCAGGCTCCCCATTTGAGCGGCTTGGTCTCTGAAGCCCGTGTCTTTTGGGTGGCAGTTAAGCAATTACGATTTTATATTAGAATCAATTGATTTGCTACCCTGTCAACTTATACTGTTCACCCTTTTCCTGTATCGTTGGGTCGTTCTAGTAGCTAGCTAACGCAGGCTCCCCAATTAAGCGATCTGGTTTTGGCTGTCAGTGTTCGTTTTGACGGAAAGGGTCATGTACAATTAGTTGTCGAGTCAGACTAAAAGAGTAACTGTTCCGAGGTAATAATTCATTTAGATTCAAACAAATTTTGAACTTGAATTAATAAAAGAATATTGTTCTGTCATCAGCGTAATCTCAGTAGTCGACTACACCGCGTTAGATATCAGATAAAATCATTAATCTGTCTAACTTTGCGAAAGCGTATTTAGGTACACTTAGAGAATCACACTTAGGTCGTGTTCCTCGCTGCGGTAGACTATCACGCGCTAGTATTAATAATTTCGTAAAAGACTTTTCATTATATAAATTATAAACGTATTAATCAATATAAACTTTGTAATTGCGATAGCGTTCGAGACGAGAACTGAATAATATAGAATATCGAATTCAATTAATTATATAAAAGCGAAGTTAGCTTCATCCGAAAACAGACTTAGGTACGATCTAATATAAAGTATTACCTAGCGAGAGTCATTTAGTTAGATTCATAATTATCTATTACGTATTGCTTAATTTGCCAAGTTCTGTTATTTCTATTATTAATATTATATCAAGTCTATTCTAGTTTCTTTAATCAAACCAGTATACTTTTCATATTTTGTTATTTGTTACTTGTTATTTGTTAAATTCATCATGTTCGTTATTTTATTGAATAAACCCTTATTGTTGAAAGATATTGGCCTGTGGATTTCACTCCTTAACAGCACACCACACGAATCCCACAATCTTTAGATTTAGTTATTTTCCAAAACGAGTCGTTTAATTGGTAAAAGCCGCTCTTTACCTTCTTAGCGCTAGTAACTATCTGAACTTAGGTTCCAGAGTCGTTACATTTGGCTCGCGTCGACCGCTAAACGTAGGAAAAGACAGAAAGCGAACGAGAGAGGCTGTTTAAAATTAAATTTTTAGAGAAGTCTGACGAGTAATGGTTTTTTGGTTCCATACAAAATCGCGCCTCCATACACTCGAAAAAACAAACAATATTACTACATAAACAAATGTTGCTTAAATTATGCCGTGTTTGGTCTCATTTTGATCAGGAGAATCTCACAATTACATTGGTAAAAGTAATATTTAGTAAAACCAAAAAATAAAAAAGTTTTACTGTTGCATTAGTGTTGTCACATCGATACGCCGGTTCGGATTACATTACATACGCTGCTCGCTCGTCAAGTGTCAAAATTCAAGGGGGACCCCCCTAAGTGGTGGGGTTGCAGTTATCCAGTCCATCGTTTGTCGCAGTTATTCAGTCTTTACTGTACTACGCACGAATTCTACAAGGATCTGATCTAAATGTATAAGCATACGATGCTTTTAGAACATTCCATAGAGTAATATTATAATTTACAATATATACTGCAATAAACTGACATCTGACTCTATTTCCGGATAACATAATATTAGTACGCTTGATATATATTAACTGATTTGTTTAACTAATAATTTTAATAACTAATAATATCGTAATTGTAAAATATATTCCTATCCTTCTCTAAGAAAACACGAGAATACTAGGAAATTCGGGGCGAGCATCGCGGCACGTAGGCACATAGCATTACGAAATTTTCCATATAGAACTATACATTTATTAACCACAGTTTACTGAATTCTTATGATACTTGATTTGTCTAATGCCGCGGTCGGTAAGAGAGAAATACAGTCGATAATTGAAGAAATGACACTGGGATAAAAGAGTGAAAATTCTTCAGGGATGTTACACATGTGTTCATTTGGCAACGGTCGTTTCTAAGCCGGTTAAGAATGCGTGTTTTTGTGTGAGGTATGTACATTTCTATTTGTATCCTGCGAATCGAGGTATCCTTCTTTCATTTATGTTCGTCGGAATGTATTAATTATAGGCAACGGGAATAAATACGATTGTATAATTGATATTCAATTCGGAGGCCACTGATTACCTTAATTATAAAACTTCTACAAAATGTACCCGTCGCACGCAGGGTGGACGGTTACAAGATAAATGCTTTGCATTTGTCTCTGAAGTCATTTTGTTTGTTGACATTAGCATCCGTATCAATCTTGCACTTTCGAAAATTCGATTTTTAACCGACTTCGAAAAAGGAGGAGGTTACTCAATTCGACCAGTATATTTTTTTTTTTTTTTTTTTTTTTTTTTTTTTCTATGTATGTTCGCCGATTACGCCTAACTGGATGGACCGATCGGAATGAAACGTTTTGCATATGGTAGGTGCTGACTCCCCATTGGTACCATTATCAAAAAATTTTTCATTTTTTAATTGCAAAGTGTTGTTATTGCAGAAAAACCGGCAACTTTTAAAATAAACTTTTCTCGATTTTAGTGCGCTTTCAATATCTTATCGCGGACATGATTCTGTGCAATTTTATTCATATACAAATTTCGCGGAAATGTTTAGTTTTCGAGATATTAGCGAAAAAAATTGTTATTAACTTTTGAAATCAACGTCGAACGATTTTAATGTGCTTTGAATATGTTGTTAGGGGCGTGGTTGTGGACAACTTTTTCCTCTTGCGAAATTGACGGAAAGCTTTTGTTTTCGAGATATTACAGAAATTGTTGTTAACTTTTGAAGCCAACTTCGAACGATTTTTATGTCCTTCTAATACGTTATTAGTAGCATGATTCTAAACGAGTTTTTCCTTATGCATAATTGGCGGTAAGCTCTAGTTTTCGTGGTATTAGCGAATAACTATTGTTATTATTATTAGTGGAACGCCCCATGCTATGCACGGGAAAGACAAGAAAGGGCAATTACAATGCACTGTATCAAAACACTAACTAAGCTTTGCCGCTTTGACACGCAACTTATGCAGCAAGATGAGTTCACGTTGACGTTGGTGTATTATTCCCATTGCTTGGTAAAGTCTCCCTACCGTTCTAACAAACATTTTTTTTATTTTTTAGTTGCAAAGGATTATTTTTTCTATGCATGTTCGGCGGTTTTTCCTAGGTGGGTGGTCCGATCGGAACAAAGCTTTTCGCATCTTGTGGAGTCTAACTCCCCATTGATACCATTATCAAAAATTTTTTCATTTTTTAGTTGCAAAGGATTATTGTTGCAAAAAAGTTGAAAAACGAATATCCATGTTGTCTTTTACTTAATTATGCTCATGGCATTTACGCAGTCAAAAAAAGCCTGGAAGAACTGTCTCACAGTATCCTATACAATTCTCCCCATTCCACTAAAAAGCGTTAAATAAAATAATTTTCGGAAAAAAAATACACCGACTTCGAAATGCACTAAAAAGTATAAAATAATTTCTATTTCCTAATGAAGTAATTTCTATTTCTCTGAATCATACAATTACGTCACAGATATGAATTAAACCTATTTACTCGTTAGGTAGTATATTAAATACATTTCAACTTTTTCGGAGGCGTTTCGTTTCGTGACAAAAAATCACAAATAAGAAATTTTAATTTTTAATTTAAAGGTCTGAGCTCCGCGTGCCTTCATCTTTTACAAACACTTCAACTTTCTGCCTTTTTTTCTTTTCCATTCACCGCCCTCTTTTATGTTAAAAACTTGAATCACTTGTTACACACGTAATTATTAACGTAATTATATCGTGTTCGATGTCATTTTAATCAGAACAACGAGACAAATACAATGGTAAATGTTTTATTCACGAAAACCAAAAATAAAGAATTTTGATTTTTTAATTATTTTGTCTATTCAAAATTATTTTCTAACAGTTGTAATGATAAGCAATACAAAAAGGCGCCGGGAAATTGCTTTAAGTGGGGTAAGCCTGAACATATAAACCAGAATTATAAATCGATAACTGTAGTTACATGTAGCACAATAAACTCTCAATCCGATGTATGGTGCTTTGACAGCGGCGCGATGAGGCAGATGTGGGATGCGACAATTAACGTACATACCGCCGCGGATCAATGTGTTAAATCTCACGGTTCTGAAAAAATAAAACTTCATATCCAAACGAAACCAAAACGTTCAAATCAAGTAAAATTAAATAATGTAATGTATGTTTCAAAAGTAATTTATTATCAGTTTCTGCGATTACAGGCCATCAAAGTCTATGTAGTGAAATTCGGTCGAAACGGTGCAGTTGTAAACCGCGCGGACGGAACAACGGCATTAACTGCAATTAAACGTGGACAATTATATTATATACTGTAAATCAAAAACATAATCGTGCAATGCGTACAAATGTTGAAGATAATCGCTTGATAAGATGGCTTCAGCGTTTCGGATATCTCTCAATCAACATAATATAAGAAGTGTGGGGTAGAGGTTAATATGAATGCAATATTTGAACACGTAGGAAAACTTTATTATAAGAGTCTGTGAGTCTACGTGCTAACGCCGCTACAATGTAAAAAGTACTGACCTCACGCCCGCTTTCCTACGGGCCTTTATAGCCTTTTTGCCCAGGCGGCAAAACTAAGGAAAGCCTGCGCAAAAACGGGCGGGAAAGTTAGCGACACGTCGCCAAAACCTGGGAAAAACCCCGGCCGCACAAGTGGCCGCCAAATGTGGGCCCGCTTGCACTTTCACTCGGAGAAATTTCTGAGCTTAGACCTACGCTTTCTACAAACTCGAATAATAGCGACGAGGCCGCTACAGAAGATTGAAATCGAACGAAATGATCAACGGTATAAATTGAAGCATAAATCAAGAAACTCTAAGTTGCCAAATTTGCAACAAAGCAAAAATATATCAACATATTACAACGTATAAAGTATCAACTAATCGGAGCACAGAAAAGCTCGGTCTAATACATTATGATATATGTGAACCAATAAAAACGGAGTCGCTGGATGTAGCAAGATACTTTGTGACATTTATTAACGAGTATACGAGTGTTAGAATATAATTTGTATTTCGTACTTTTACACTGATCGCTGGTTACAATCTTCTCGCCTTCTTATAGTTCTCACGCACACTCCTTCCACTTCCCGCTTCGCACATCACTCATCCAATCATACATACCTTACCTATTGCTCGTTGTTATTCGCTCTCATTTATTCGCGCGCAATTCTTCTCGCATTCAAACATCTTTCACGCTATAATTCGGCCATCCTACACTTCGACGTCCTCGTCGACGGTTTTGCTTTTTGTTATTTATGACATTTATCCTATGACATTTTTCTTGAACGCGTTTGCGCTCGATTTACATAATCCCCTGCTCTCGCTACAAATTTTAGCCGGTCTGCCGCTATGACTCCTTGATAAGTTCTGGCGCTTTGTTTCTCGCCCTCGATATCTCTTACAATATAGCGATCGTTTCCGAGTATTTTTTCAATTTCGTATGGAACTCGATATTTAGGTAACAATTTGCGGCTTTCGCCTGATGCCGGTGCTTCGCTCTTTACAAGGACTAAATCATTTACTTGATATTCTCTCGCTTTGACTCGCTTCTTGTTGAATTGCTCGCTAAGTACGTTTTCGTTTTTCTTTAATAGCTCGGTCACATTTTCGCTCGCCTCTGTCGCTCCAAATTGCGCGTTAATCTCTTGGATCTCGCGGGTGAGTTCGCTTTCATGCCATCCCGGGGCCTTATGATTAAAGACAATTTCGTACGGTGTTTTCCGCATAACTTTGTGTCTGCTGCTATTAATACCCCACTGCACGTCATACAATTTCTGATCCCAGTCTCCGCCATTAATCTCATGCGTTATCGCGGTTAAACAATTCGATATAACGCTATTTATGCGCTCAACTTGTCCGTTTGCGCGGGGTGCGCCTGTAGCTGTTTTAACGTGTTGGATACCGTGATCCTGACAGAATTGTTCAAACTCACGCGCGGTAAACGCTGTGCCCCGATCGCTAATAATACGATTTGGCCTACCGTAGTGTGACATAAAATCTCGGATAAACGCTAAGGTCGAACTCGTTCCTACGTCTTCTGTTGCTCTCAGAACTACGTACTTGCTGTACCCGCATATAATCGCAATCACGTACTTATTATTACATTCCGTCGTCGGTAACGGTCCTAAATGGTCGATATGGATCGTCTGAAATGGGGCGCTGCCCTTATCTAACGGGTGGAGGAATCCTGGCTTTTTCCCTGTGGGGACCTTGGAATACAGACACGTTATGCAACGGTTTACATAGCTAGTAACAAAATCGCGCATTTTCGGAAAATAATATTCCTCCTTTAACTTCCCTAACGTTTTATCTATGCCCAGATGCGCTACTGAACGGTGCGCTTCGGATACTATATCGTAACGTAACGCGTGTGGTACATACAATCGCCATCGCCCCTTTGATACTTTGTAGACTCGCGCATTATACATGGTAAATTTTTGGTGAACACTCTGATCTCCGGCCTCAAGTCGGTCTCGAACATGTAAAATATCAGCATCTGCTCGTTGCATCGCCGCTACCCAATCGGTATTAACCTGAACTCCTAAAATGGGTAACCCTTCGACTTCGGTATTCTCTAACTCTCCTATTGGATTCCTACTCAGTGCATCCGCTACGCTGTTCCGTTCGCCTTTCTGGTATTCGATGCTATAATCGAACTCCGATAATCTAATGAACCACCGTCCGATGCGCGGATTTAGATCCCTCTTGTTCTCTAACATTTTTAAACTATTACAGTCGGTTTTAATAACAAAATGAACTCCAATCAAATAAACTCTGAATTTCTCAAGCGCGCATACTATTGCTAATGCCTCCAACTCGTACGAGTGATATTTAGCTTCTTCAGGCGTTGTCCGTCGACTATAGAAACTCACGGGATGCCACTTCCCGTCTGGCTGTTTTTGCAACAATGCGGCGCCTAAACCTAACGTACAAGCATCCGTGTGGACTTCGGTTTCGGCATTGAAATCGTATATAGCTAAAAGCGGTTTCGACGTTAATGCTACTTTAATCAGATCAAAAGCCTTGTCCTGCTCACTACTCCAAGAAAACTTTGCATTCTTACGTAACAGGTCAGTCAGTGGACTCGCGATAACCGCAAAATTTCGAATAAATCGCCGAAAATAGCTAGCCAGCCCTAGAAAACTACGTAACTCTCGAGCATTTTTCGGGGTTGAGAACTCGCGCACACTTTCCAATTTTCGCTGACTCGGTTGAATGCCTAGCATCGAAACATCAAAACCTAAGTATTCTATCTTTAATTTGAAGAAGTGACACTTTTTTAGATTTATAGTCAGTCCCGCGTCCCTAAAAACTTCAAAAATTTGTGTTAAGCGGTTGAAGCCTTCCTCTACTGTCATGCTCGGTATGATAACGTCATCCATGTATGCCATAGCTATGTCATAACGCAGCGACCCTAAAATAGTGTTTATCATTCGCTGGAATACTGCGGGCGTATTACATAAGCCAAAAGGCATTCTTTTAAACTGGTAATGCCCGTCAGGCGTCACAAAAGCTGTTTTCTCTTGCGAACTCGACTCGACCGGTACTTGATAATAGCCGCTAAAGAGATCTATGCTCGTATAATACTTTTGTCCGCGCAGTCTATCTAACTGGTCGTCTACGCGTGGTAGTGGATACTTATCCTTGATAGTCGCTTTATTAATCGCACGGTAATCGACACACATCCTCATCTCCTCATTTTTCCCCATTTTTCTTTCGAACTAAAAGAACCGGACTAGCAAAGGGAGAATTACTAGTTTCTATGACATCCGCTGTCTGTAACTCATTAATCATATCTTGTAATTGTCGTCTTTCATGATACGATACGCGATATGGCCTATAAACTACGGGTTTATCTGTCGCAAGCTCTATTCTCATCGCCGCCTTATTTGTTCTACCTAGCTGTCTTAATGTCGTAGCAACGAGGTCGCGGTTTTCGTTGAGGACGCGCAGCAATTCGTCCGCTTCGTCTACGTCTAAGTCCGTGTCGACCTGGCTCTTGGCGATCGGCTCGTCGTTCACCTCTCGTTCGACAGCTCGCTCCTCGCAGACTTCCCCACGGCTGATGACGTCGCCTGGCTGGATCGTTATTTGTTGACCGCTTACATTCAGGACAGGTAGAACAGTCTGACCTTCCTCGTCGGTGGCAACGATGCATCTAGGTATTACAGGGCCCGCCTCCCGTAGGCCGCCCTCGATGCATAGCTCCTTGTTCGGGACGTTTCCCGCTACAACGATATGACCTAGATAATTATTTGGAATTACGTATTGTTTGTCAGCGCGGAATGTAGTCTTTTCATTGCACTGTGTTACGTCATC
Organism: Megachile rotundata; assembly: GCF_050947335.1. Taxonomy (NCBI): domain Eukaryota; kingdom Metazoa; phylum Arthropoda; class Insecta; order Hymenoptera; family Megachilidae; genus Megachile; species Megachile rotundata. The sequence continues at coordinate 1,362,456 of NC_134992.1, forward strand.
CGCTAGTGTGTCGCTGGTGGTCATCACCCTCAACTCGCCACTGCGACTTATGATAACGACCTCGGGGTGCTCGGTGTAGGGGTGTCCTACCAATAGTGGCATGGCTTGACTTCCTTTCGGTACCACGTGTACGTCAGTTCGTACCGCAACACCATCGATGCTGATGACCGCCGTTAGCACGCCTATCGGTTGCACTCTACCTTCGCCATATCCTACAAAACTGTTTAACGAAGTCTCATGATAAGTCAAACCAAGCTCATGAGCTACGTCTTGTCGCAATGTCACCACGCTGCTCCCCAAATCAACATAACACTTGACCGGGTGGTCGTTCAGCAAAGCGTTCTTGAAATATTTTTGATGAGTGTCACTGGTAATATGTAGCACTCTAGCAGTCTCGCCTCGTGTTGTCGTCGACGTTGACACTTTTTGTTGATCTCTCGGCATACCGTCCGGACATGCTCGCGATATATGTCCGTTTTGGCCGCACTTGAAACACGTTGGCAACGGTCTCGTTTTTGTACAGGTACGCGCTGTATGTCCCGTCTGTTTACAAGCATAGCAAGTTAACTGCGTGTTAGGTGTGGTTAAACTGTTTACGTGACGTCTGTCCGTGAACGATGGAGTCTCCTTGAAATTCAAATTTGATTGCCGCAAGTCAGCCAGAAGCTCGCTCGGCCGTTTATAACGACTCAGCGGACCTAAAAAATCTCGATACCGGGGGTTATTTAGGCCGTCCACGATCCATTCAATCGCCTCGCGATCTCCCATTCCCGCTCTATTACACCTGGTTAACTTCTCGTAATAATATTCTACTATATTTTGGTTAGGACGTCGCTTATAATTTTGTGCTTTTAATTTTTCGCTTACCATGCTCTCGTCCGATGGGAAGTTTTCAATTAGCAAGTTCTTCCACTGTAGCCATGAACGTGCGACACGTGGTAAGCTGTCTCGCCATTTTCTCGCAACTCCAGTTAGCTTCGATAGCGCGTAATGTCTGATTGCAATTTCGTCCCAATTGTAGAGATCGCCGTATTCCTCAATCTTCTCGATCCATTCTTCTATTGTAATATCGTTGGAAACAGGGTCGAACGCTGGCAGCACGCTCGTCACATCACGGAAATGTCGTTCCTCGCTTTCTCGTCCTTCGTCGGCCATCATTATAGAAATATTCGAGTACTTCGCCCGTTGGCCTCGCACTATTTCCACAAATTCACACTATACGGTATTCCGCGCTTCCGCCCGTATATACTCCGACCGAAAAAGCTCAACACACCGAACGATATTCACTTTTCAACGATTTTCTATGCGAATAGTTTCACGTGGCGATCCCACTTCTGATTATTGTTAGAATATAATTTGTATTTCGTACTTTTACACTGATCGCTGGTTACAATCTTCTCGCCTTCTTATAGTTCTCACGCACACTCCTTCCACTTCCCGCTTCGCACATCACTCATCCAATCATACATACCTTACCTATTGCTCGTTGTCATTCGCTCTCATTTATTCGCGCGCAATTCTTCTCGCATTCAAACATCTTTCACGCTATACGAGATACACGGAAACGATAATGTCGCAAAATAAATCAGTCGTTTTTGATACGTTTAAGAAATATAAGCGCCAGGTCGAAGAACAGACTGGTTATTCAATTAAACAGCTGCATACTGTTATACAAAGCAGACAATGCTAAGGAGTACCTTTTCAATGAATTTACAAGGTAACTTGAGAAAGAAGGTATCAAGCGCCAACTAAGCGTAGAATATACTCCACATCAGAACGGAGTAGCGAACGTGCAAATCGTACGCTCGTAGAAATGGCCAGATGTATGATGATACAAGCTGATTTCCCACAGTTATTATCGGCCGAAGCGATAAATACTGCAACGTACTTCCGAAATAGATGCCCTACGAAAGCGTTGAATAATAAACCCCACTTGAAGTGTGGTCGAAGGGAAAATCCTACATTGGATTTCTAAGAATTATACATGGTGTGTTCCGAATGTAATGCAATCGAAATTCCTGCGCCGCTCCTGTTGGTCGGAGGAGGATGGAACCACATGGATTAGATGCGGGGGACCCTAAGCTTTCCAACGAATCCGGTCCCGAAGCTCTCCGAGCTGTGAAAGGGACAGGCCGTGAATTTTTGTGACCCCCTGTTTGGTGACCATGTCACGGAAAAATTGGAGTCGATGATCGGAACAACGATACGCGATAAAGCTTTTGTGCTAAACTAAACAAATCTCTTGAGGAGACAAGTAAAATGATTCGTGAGGCTTATGGGGACTCTGTTCTGTCGTACAGAGTTTCACAAGTTTCGAGGCCTTTAAGGAAAGGCGGGAAGATGTTCACAACGATCAACGCTCTGGGCGGCCACCAACCAGAAAAACAGTCCGTCAAACAGTCCATAAAGAATTTCTTTCTGAAGAACAGATAATTAACACCGCCTATTACGTGGTTGTGCTGGAAAGACTGCGAAAAAGGATCGTCAGGACGAGAAAACACATCTCTGCTACCTGAATAGTGCATCTCGACAACGCGCCTTGCCACAACGCGCTGCGAGTACGTGAGTTTCTGACCCAAAACAAGGTGATAACGCTTTCCCAACCCCTCTATAGTCCTGACCTGGCCCCGGCAGACTTTTTTTTGTTCCCCCGGATCAAGGCACCCTTGAAAGGAACTCGTTTTTCATCGATACAAGAGATCCAAGCGGCCGTGACCGAGGCCCTAAAAGAGGTTCCGGAAAACGCATTCCAGGACGCGTACCGTTCATGGCAGGGCCGCTGGCAAATATGTGTAGAAGCCCAAAGGCAGTACTTTGAAGAATTTTGAGTATTTGTAAAAATTGGTTCAATAAATTTCCTTAAGAAAAATCAATTGCATTACTTTCGGAACACACCATGTAGGAAGTAATGCATATGTATTAAATAAGAGAGGCAAACGCAGCAAGTTTGAGTCAAAAGGAGATGAATACGTGTTGGTCAATTATGACAACATATCAAAAGCGTACGATTTATAGAAGAAAAATATGAAAACAGTAATTCACGCGCGTGATGTAAAATTTATTGAAAAACTAGAGCCAAATGAAAATACAATGAGGCACAAAGCAATCGTGCCATTAAATATGGAAGAGGCCGAAGACGATTTGAAGAAATCAACACGGAAGAAAACGATAGTCCCCTGTTGGAAGAAGATGACCCACTTCAGCCGAAAGGTATAAGCGTGAAACGTGGACGTGGCAGACCAAAACTAATCAGAGCAGGTAAAAGAAGAGGCCATCCCAAATATGTTAATTTGAACAAATATTAAGCAAAATAAAAGAAGATCCGATCAACATAGAAAAAGTAATGAGTCGAGAAGATTCGGAGTTGTGACTCGAAGCCATGAAACGTCGAATATAAAACTTTGATGAAGAATAGAACATGAATCTTAATCGAAAGGTCAACAAACACGAGGATTCTCATCAACCACCGAGTATTTAAAACTAAATATCATAGAGATTGCTCTTTAGCCATCTATAAGAGTGACTATCTCCCTATATAATCTCTATATTTTTCATCATAACCTCTTTTATCCCATCCTGATAAGAAGAAAGAACCTCTTTCTTGTGGCTTCCGTCGCACAATGTCGCCTTTTTTGTAAAACAAATAATGAATGTAGAAACTAATACTTTTAAATAAAGTTATGATTAAAAAATGTGTTATTGGCCAACAGTTGTTACTAATGTATTTTTCGAGATATGAACAGAGTCATTAAGTCGTATACGAAGTCTTCTCGTATTGCTTTTGGTCCAGTGGTATAAAACAACCGATCATAATAGCTTAGCACGCGATTCGCCTACCTAAAATGCAAGTACAGGCGGCCCTCGACTTTCGCACATTCTACTTTCGCACATTTTTAAAGATTTAATTATTTAATTGTCTGCGATCGGATATCCCCTCCCAGGGAACAAAAGAAAAAGAACAAAGCAGTTTCAGTCTTGCATTAGGACGTGCGTCAACGGATTGTGTGTTTTACTAATTTATGTGGTGCCGAATTATTTGGACACCCAGTGTGCAGCGTTACCGATGTACGTTTGGCTGCGCGCGTTCTGCGTGCACGCATGTTACCATGAGAACCGCGATCGGCATTTGTTTGTTTCTTCGCGCGAAAAGCGTGGATTGCGTACCACGACGGCGTCATAAAAAGATCGCGTAGCATCGGCTCTCGTTCGGTAATCCCGCGGATACTCCTTATTACGTTATATACTACATTCTTTTATTAAATCTTTTCCTTTTTAACACAATCGTGTCTAATTTCATTTTTATCCTACAAATTTTGGGGGCTCGTCCGGGATAGTGCCAGTGAAAATAGTGATAATGAGTGTCCAGGGATCTGAAGAAGATTTGTCGCAAACCATTGTGGAATGTGTGCAATTGGAAGACGTTTCTAGTATGAAGGTGCAAGCCCTTAAAGACGAACTTGCACGACGGAAGCTGAAGACGACCGGAAAAAAAATGGATCTGGTAGAACGCTTAAAAGCTGCTCTTGTGTTGGAAAAAGCCGAAGACGACGATGACGAAGATGAAGACGACGAAGAAGACGAAACCAACACAAGACTAAGACGTAAGCCACGGGAAACATTTTCAATAAGAGATGTCGAGGAGTCGATGCATGCATTTAGCGGCGATGACGCTCTGAATATCGTCGACTGGTTGGACGAATTCGAAGAAATGGCCACTCTTTGCGAGTGGTCGGACATCCAAAAAGTCATCTATTGCAAGCGATTGTTACGCGGATCGGCGAAAATATTCGTGCGGTACGAAAAATGTGGTACAACATGGCGGCAATTAAAGAAGGCCCTCTGCGAGGAGTTTGAAACAAACGACGATGTGTATAATATAACGAAGAAATTGCGGCAACGCAAAAAACAAACGAACGAGACGTACAATGAATATGTCTACCGGATGTGCGAACTCGCCGGTAAGATGAACAAGAGCTCGATCATTAAATACGTCATCGAGGGAATAGATGACAAGCCGGTAAACAAGGCTATTCTGTATGGTGCTACCACGATTCCGGAGTTAAAACAGAAACTGCTACAGTACGAAAGCATGAAGGAAGAAATGCAGGAAAGAACAAAATCACACGATGACGTCCAGAAGAAGAGGCAATCGGCACGTGTGTCGGAGGCAAGGGGAGGAAGGTGCTTCAATTGCGGATCGCAGGCACATCAGTCGGCAAACTGTCCTTCTAAGTCGAAAGGTGCAAAGTGTTTTAAGTGTAATCAGTTTGGTCACATTGCGAATAAGTGTACAGTGAAAAGTGCAGCGAAAGAAATATGTAACATTACGCGAACTGTCGAAAAGAAATCCTGCAAGGAAGTGGAATTAGCGGACCATAAGATTGTTGCGTTAATCGATACAGGAAGTGACTTGAACCTGATTCGCGCAGATGAATATGTTCGGATAGGTGCTCCAAAATTAGGTAAGATTGTATGTTTTAATGGTATCGGTTCGGATCAAAAGAAAACGTTAGGCGAATTTAAAAGCGTTATAAGAGTGGATGGATGCGAGTATCCTATTAGACTTCACGTAGTGTCGGACACACTTATGAGACACGGTCTTTTAATCGGAGTTGATTTCTTGAGCGGTGTGGAAATGCATGTTAAAGACGGGAATATTTCAATTTGTAAAGCCGAAGAGCCGAAAGAAGTAGATAGTAATTTGCCCGAAATATTTCAGATCGATGTTGTGCAGAAAACAGACGAAGTTAACTTGAATCATATTGAAAGACCGGAGTATCGACAACAAGTTAAAGACGCGATAGAGAGTTATGAACCGCGAAAGACACGTGAAACAGGTATCGAAATGAATTTAATTTTGACAGATGAACAGCCGGTATATCAGAGGCCCAGGCGACTATCGCCCCGCGATAAAGAAGAAGTAGACGATCAAATCAAAGAATGGCTGGACAAGGACATAATACAACCGTCGTATTCAGATTACGCTAGTCCCGTGGTATTAGTGAGAAAGAAAGATGGTACTGGTAGATTGTGTGTAGACTACAGGCAGTTGAATAAGAAAATTTTGAAAATACGTTTCCCACTACCACTGATAGAGGATCAGATAGATGCTTTGCAAGGCGCGAAAATTTTCAGCAAATTAGATTTAAAAAACGGGTTTTTCCATGTCAAAGTTAATCAGGAAAGTAGAAAGTTTACAGCATTTATAGTTCCGAATGGCCACTACGAGTTTTGTCGCATGCCCTTTGGATTATGCAACTCGCCAGCAGTTTTCCAAAAATTTATTAACGCAGTATTTAAAGATTTAATAGCAGCTAAAATTCTTCTTATTTACATAGATGATCTAATTTTACCAGCAGACAACGTAGAAAACGCCTTAAAAAATATTTGTTTCGTTTTACACACAGCCAGTCAATATGGGTTAAAAATTAATTGGAAGAAGTGTAGGTTTCTAGAAACCAAAATAGAGTATCTTGGTTACTGTATCGAGAATGGAACCGTTCAGCCATCCGATGATAAAATCAATGCTGTTGCCAAATTTCCAAAACCTACAAACGTTAAAGCGGTACAAAGTTTCTTAGGCCTCACGGGTTATTTCAGAAAGTTTATAAAAGGTTATTCGATTATTGCACGCCCGATGTATAATCTATTAAAAAAAGATGCTGTTCTTAAATTTAATTGCGAAGAGCGAAACGCTTTCGAACAACTAAAGTCTATTTTAAGTGATAAACCTGTTTTACGTCTGTACAGAACGAATGCCGAAACGGAGTTGCACACGGATGCGTGTAGCGTAGGATACGGTGCGATCCTGATGCAGCGCGATAGCGTAGACTGTGCGATGCACCCGGTATACTATGCAAGCGGTGTGACGTCACCGGCGGAACAAAAGTATTGTAGTTACGAATTAGAAGTCCTTGCAATCATCAAAGCGTTGCGAAAATTTAGAATATATCTACTCGGTGTCCCGTTCAAGATTGTAACTGACTGTAAGGCGTTTACAATGACTGTAAATAAAAAGGACCTATGCGTGCGTGTCGCTAGATGGGCGCTTCTTCTCGAAGAATTTTCGTATACTATAGAACATCGGCCAGGAAAAAGCATGCTTCACGTTGATGCATTAAGTAGAAGCCCGTTACCTTCGATCATGCTGATTGAAGAAGACGAGGACGGACTGTTAGCTAAATTAAGAAAGGCCCAACGAGAGGATCCGCACGTATTGGCGATTATTAATAGGGTTAAGGAAAAAGGCGTAGATAATTTTGTATTAAGAAATGATTTATTGTATAGAGAGCTTGATGACGACGTATTTATAGTAGTTCCAAAAGCATTACAGTTTCAAATAATCCGACGAGCACACGAACAGGGTCACTTCGCTGTACTAAAGACTGAACAATTAGTGAAAAGAGACTATTGGTTTGAGGGAATGAGAGCAAAGGTTGAAAAGGTTGTTCGTAACTGTATTAACTGTATATTAGCCGAACGCAAACAGGGTAAACAAGAGGGGTTTTTATATCCAATTGAAAAAGGGGAATTGCCCTTAGATACTTACCATGTAGACCATTTAGGGCCTGTTCCTAGTACTAAGAAAAGTTATCGGCATATTTTCGTGGTAATCGATTCGTTTACGAAATTTACGTGGTTGTACCCTACTAAATCTACGGATACTGCGGAAGTAGTAAACCATCTAGGGAAGCAAGCGGTGATCTTTGGCAACCCGCGACGAATCATCTCGGATCGAGGAACTGCGTTTACGTCGCATGCATTTGCGGAGTATTGTAAAAAAGAAAATGTAACCCATGTAACAACGACGACTGGAATGCCTAGAGCAAATGGGCAAGTTGAGCGTGTTAACCGAACGCTCATTCCTCTCCTCACGAAGTTGGCAGCCCCACGTTCAGAAGAATGGCATAAATATGTACATGTGGCTCAGAAATTTTTAAATGCCACCCCTCACCGGAGCATTGGTACTACGCCGTTCAATCTATTATTCGGAACGCACATGAAACTAAAGGAAGACCCTTCGATAAGGGAAATGATTGAAAAGGAATGGATCCGTCTATTCCAAGAAAACCGTGACGACATCCGAGAACGCGCCAAAAAGGAAATTTTTAAATTACAAGAAGAAAATCGGAAAAACTTCAACAAACGCCGCGTCGAGGCCAAGCAGTACAATGTCGACGATTTCGTTGCGATAAAACGCACTCAGTTTACACCTGGTTCGAAATTCCTACACCGATTTTTGGGGCCATATCGAATTAAAAGGGTGCTACGAAACAACAGGTACGTGGTAGAGAAGATAGGACAACACGAAGGTCCAAACGTGACTTCCTCTGCCGCTGATTACATGAAACCTTGGAATACTGCCTTGGAAGATTACGACTCCGATTGCAACGACAACATCTGAGGACAGATGGTGTTTATCAGGATGGCCGAGTGTGGTGCCGAATTATTTGGACACCCAGTGTGCAGCGTTACCGATGTACGTTTGGCTGCGCGCGTTCTGCGTGCACGCATGTTACCATGAGAACCGCGATCGGCATTTGTTTGTTTCTTCGCGCGAAAAGCGTAGATTGCGTACCACGACGGCGTCATAAAAAGATCGCGTAGCATCGGCTCTCGTTCGGTAATCCCGCGGATACTCCTTATTACGTTATATACTACATTCTTTTATTAAATCTTTTCCTTTTTAACACAATCGTGTCTAATTTCATTCTTATCCTACATTTATTTGTTTAAATTTAAATATTTCGCGCTTATAAATTGATAAACATGAGTCAGAAATGGAAAAACTGCAGTGTTGATATGAATAAAAAGAAATTAAGGACTCATAAACTTCATACGATTGAGACAAAGATGGAAATAATTAAACGTTCTGAAAACGGTGAATCTTTTGCTTCAATCGGACGTTTATACGGTGTAAATAGATCTACGATACGTTCAATTTTGAAAGACAAGAGTAAAATTACGGAATACGTTAAAAATTGTGGAAATATATCTTCAAAGATTATTTCCAAAAGACACGGCATAGTGATGGATGAAATGGAAAGATCTTTGTCATCATGGATTGATGATCAACATCAAAATAATGTTCCTCTGAGTTTTTCAATTATTCAAGCTAAGGCTCTTAGTTTGCATGAAGATTGGAAGATTAGATGAAATGAAGATTCGAACACGGTATTTCAAGCAAGTAATGGCTGGTTTGAAAAATTTAAAGTGAGATATTCGTTACATAATATTAAATTCACTGGAGAATCGGCCGATGCAGATAAAAATGCTGCGAAAGAATTTATTTCCTTATTATCCAAAATTATTGAAGATGGAGAATATTCTCGTAGTCAAATATTCAATGTAGATGAGACAGGTTTGTTTTGGAAAAAGATGCCTAATCGCACATTTTTATCGAAGGGAGAATCAGTTGCTCCTGGACATAAGCCTTCCAAAAACCGATTGACATTACTTCTTGGTGGAAACTTAGCTGGTGATTTAAAATTGAAGCCATTGTTAGTTTACCAAGCAGAAAATCCCAGAGCATTGAAAGGGAAAAATAAAGAATTGCTTCCGGTCATTTGGAAATCAAATAAAAATGCCTGGATTACTACGTTAATATTTAAAGATTGGATCACTCAGCATTTCGTGCCGACAGTTAAACAATATTGCGAAAATAATAATTTACAATTTAAAACATTATTAATCTTAGACAATGCTCTAGGACACCCAAAATCTCTGCAGAATTTATACCCAGAAATCAATGTTGTGTTTCTTCCTCCCAATACTACCTGCCTCATACAACCCATGGACCAAACAGTGATAGCGACGTTTAAACGATATTATATGAGGACAATAATGACTAAGGCCATCAAGACAACTGACAGGCAACATGGACCAACATTAACAGAGATTTGGAAGAATTATAATATATGGAACGCAATAAATAATATTGGAGACTCGTGGGCTGAAATTAAAGAGTCGACAATGAAAGGTTCATGGAAACAATTATGCCCACAAATGATGAATGATTTCACAAATTTTGAAGAAAAACCAGAAACTTTAACAAATGAAATAGTTACTTTAATGAATCAACTACAGTTGGACGTCAATAAAGACGATGTTGATGAATTGATTGAGTCACACTCAGCACCGCTCTCAAATGAATATTTAATTGAGCAACAATTGAGTAGCACTGAAATACACGATGAAAGTGAGGAAGAGGAAGCTGATAAAAATGTTAAGACTTTGAAAATTAAAAATATGAACGAAGCCTTCACGCATCTTGATAAATTTTTGAGTATCATGGAAGAATGTGATCCCAATGGAGAACGTATATCTCAAGTACGTAGGGCAATTGAGAAAGACATAGCATGTTATAGAAATCTTTATGAAGAAAAGAAAAAAATGGGTGGCATTCAATTAACTGTTGATAAATTTATAAAGGAAGCACCTCAAAGAACTTAACATGCCTCCTTTAACTTTATTATGTATATATATATTGATAAATCAATACTTTAATACTTTAAAATAAAGAAAAACACTACAAGTTGAAACGTTCATACAATTATTTAATAAAACGATTTACACACTCACGACGGGACACTGGACGACGATAACAGTAATAAACGTGGTTGAAAAACGCGATTGGAATCGGTTGAAAAACTCTGGATGATATTGCTAACGCTATTACGGTGAGTTACGTGACATTAAACTCGGTTATTCCCGATTCCATAGTGATGCAGTCCAAGTAGAGTCAGCTACTCGTATAAAACGGAAGCACGACAAAGGAAACGATTGCCGCATTCCAGTAGTCATGCAGCAGTTGTTTCTACGGCGATGGAAGAGATTACAAAAGAATGGGTGCTACTTTCTTTCTTTACTCATTTCCTCTCCATGCGTTGCTTCCCTTTTGATTCCTTTCTAAGGACATATTGATTAATAATCTAATCAATAATTTCTATATTTCATTGAGTTTAATGACATTATAGGGACATCCGTTGTAATCCCTTAACCACTTGCGGTGGAAAGACGTGCTATGCATTTCGAGATGCTTTTGTTACCGGAACGCCAGCGACGTGTTACGCACGTCGTCGGGCGATTGTTACAGAAAAATAAATGACGTGCATGGCACGTCCACTGTTGAATGAAATTCTTTACCGAAGCACAGTTTCTGCTTGCTCTTCATCGTGTAAAGTTATCAGTATTGATACACATGTAATTTTATCCTTCTGCCTCTTTATATTCTCTTCTCGAACCCACCTGCCGAACGCTGCCTGAACGCGCCGCGAAGTGATTTCTGCTCGACTGTTCTGGCACGCGCAACCGAGAATTTTTTTACACCGCAAGTGGTTAAAAATAAACGGGCCATTTAGTTTTGTATTTTCACAGTAAAAGAATATTTTTATTAAATGTAGGCTTTTTTCAATATATCTATATGTTTTAAAAATATAAGCAAAATTGTTTCAAAGTTTTAGTACTGTTTTCCCGCGTCAGAATAAATGGATCTAATATGTGTTTGAAGAAAATATGATTATTGCGCATATGGTTTTAGAGAAACCATGGAATGCAAATAAAATAATTTTCGGAAAAAAAATACACCGACTTCGAAATGCACTAAAATGTATAAAATAATTTCCATTTCCTAATGAAGTAATTTCTATTTCTCTGAATCATACAATTACGTCACAGATATGAATTGAACCTATTTACTCGTTAGGTAGTATATTAAATACATTTCAACCTTTTCGGAGGCGGCGCAAAATTAAAAGATTTTTTTGAACATGTCAACCTTTGGACAGCCGAACATAGGCAAAGCTTGTATAGCTATTTTTTTTTCTATACATATAATTCGACAGCACGCCGCGAAGTAGGTGTTAGTGCGTATAGAATGTAACTATGGTCTATCTAGCCCTTTGCGGACAGGACGATTCGAAGTGAACCGTGGGGCCGAGCTCCTGCCGCGATAGTCATTAAAAATTGCCGGCGTATATTTCTGCCTAAACGCGGTTTTCGTTCATAGCATTCCAAGTCATATTCTGGACATATTATATGTACACGCACAGATTTACGTGCATGAACACATGTACGCGTTTCTCGGCTCAATCAACTGTTTTCGCCAAACGCAAGTATGAGTACTTCGGCCAATTTGATGATTTACGCAGAACGCATATATGCGGCGGTAGTCCGCAATGGGCTATATTCATAGAGTATGCGACGGAAAGACTCGACCGCCGCATATACTATAAAGCTAGAGCCGATCTGTCGCAAATTTGGTAATTCCCGCGTCGTGGGCTCCGTTTATAGGTTCTTAGATCCATGGCTTCCACATGCGAACGAAGTCGATTCAATTTCATTTATACCAGAAACGTTGTGAAATGAAGATGTAGTTGTTACATTTACGTACATTACCAGATATATGTATAATGGTTCGTATTCCTTCTCAGGGTTTATTAATTTCCAATACGTCATACCACAATCAACTGGTTATTGGCAGCAACGTTTACTGAGGTATTTTTAATTTTGCGCTGCCTCCGAAAAGGTTGAAATGTATTTAATATACTACCTAACGAGTAAATAGGTTTAATTCATATCTGTGACGTAATTGTATGATTCAGAGAAATAGAAATTACTTCATTAGGAAATAGAAATTATTTTATACTTTTTAGTGCATTTCGAAGTCGGTGTATTTTTTTTCCGAAAATTATTTTATTTAACGCTTTTTAGTGGAATGGGGAGAATTGTATAGGATACTGTGAGACAGTTCTTCCAGGCTTTTTTTGACTGCGTAAATGCCATGAGCATAATTAAGTAAAAGACAACATGGATATTCGTTTTTCAACTTTTTTTGCAACAATAATCCTTTGCAACTAAAAAATGAAAAAATTTTTGATAATGGTATCAATGGGGAGTTAGACTCCACAAGATGCGAAAAGCTTTGTTCCGATCGGACCACCCACCTAGGAAAAACCGCCGAACATGCATAGAAAAAATAATCCTTTGCAACTAAAAAATAAAAAAAATGTTTGTTAGAACGGTAGGGAGACTGTACCAAGCAATGGGAATAATACACCAACGTCAACGTGAACTCATCTTGCTGCATAAGTTGCGTGTCAAAGCGGCAAAGCTTAGTTAGTGTTTTGGTACAGTGCATTGTAATTGCCCTTTCTTGTCTTTCCCGTGCATAGCACGGGGCGTTCCACTAATAATAATAACAATAGTTATTCGCTAATATCACGAAAACTAGACCTTACCGCCAATTATGCATAAGGAAAAACTCGTTTAGAATCATGCTACTAATAACGTATTAGAAGGGCATAAAAATCGTTCGAAGTTGGCTTCAAAAGTTAACAACAATTTCTGTAATATCTCGAAAACAAAAGCTTTCCGTCAATTTCGCAAGAGGAAAAAGTTGTCCAGAACCACGCCCCTTAACAACATATTCAAAGGACATTAAAATCGTTCGAAGTTGATTTCAAAAGTTAATAACAATTTTTTTCGCTAATATCTCGAAAACTAAACATTACCGCGAAATTTGTATATGAATAAAATTGCGCAGAATCATGTCCGCAATAAGATATTGAAAGCGCACTAAAATCGAGAAAAGTTTATTTTAAAAGTTGCCGGTTTTTCTGCAATAACAACACTTTGCAATTAAAAAATGAAAAATTTTTTGATAATGGTACCAATGGGGAGTCAGCACCTACCATATGCAAAAGGTTTCATTCCGATCGGTCCATCCAGCTAGGCGCAATGCGCGAACATACATAGAGAAAAGAAAAAAGTTGCCGGTTTTTTTGCAATAACAACACTTTGCAATTAAAAAATGAAAAATTTTTTGATAATGGTACCAATGGGGAGTCAGCACCTTCCATATGCAAAAGGTTTCATTCCGATCGGTCCACCCAGTTAGGCGTAATCGGCGAACATACATAGAAAAAAAAAGAAAAAGAAAAAGAAGAAAAAAAAAATATACTGATCGAATTGAGTAACCTCCTCCTTTTTCGAAGTCGGTTAAAAATAAATAAGAAGATACGACAAAAATGTAATTTTACTTGTAGCGATAGTAATTCATATATAGTATAATATGTAAAAATGTTTTTTTATAAATATTTTTTTGGATATCGTGTCCCTAGTTGCAGCGCCTTTTTTTAAAGCACACATTATGCCTACCCATTTTGTTATCCCCTTTCAATACATGCTCCTCAGCCGTAATCTCACATTTTTTTGTTAAAGTAGAAAAGGTTGAATTTTGAGTTTACAATGCAAGAGAATATAAATATACTACTCAAAAGAATTAAGAGAAAAGAAAAATTCTTGAAATTTTTAGACCATATTCAAATTGCTCTACCTCCGCTAGAAGTCATCGTAGCAAACAACTAGAATATTTGTTTTTATTAATGAAACAAATAAAAAATCGCGATGGAAAAATTTTCGAGAATTTTTTTCTTTTTTAAAAGTTTCTATAGTCGTAGGAAAATTTTTATGATTAATGGCACTTTAGGACTGTTTTCCTTGTTTCTTCCGCTAGAATTTGCACTTTAATGGGGTTCGTTTCGATAATTAGTTACAAAGTTACGAGCTACTGAAGCCAAAATGACACTTTTTTCTTTAATAGTTTTTATCTTATGAATCCACCATCGAACAGAAATTGTAAGAACGGTTCTGGAAATCTAAGAGTGTACGCTTCAAGATGGGTAAATCAATTTTTGAATGAAAATTTTTCTTTGATGTGTGCTATCAATGTAAAGAAACGTCAAAAAATGGTGTTTTTTCCCTTAAATTACAAAAGTTACTATATCTTTGTAAATAGTCAACACAAAGATTAAGCTTAGGAATTTTTATAAGTTTATACACATAGTGTGTGCAAAGTTTCAATCTTTCTGACTCTTTGTTCCCTGTGGCCCGAATGATTAAACTTGGCATGGTATGACATATTTGCGGTCAGGTTCAAAGGCAACATGTTAAAATTTACTAAAAATGTAACACGTCACTCAATAAGTCCCCTGTATGACACATATATCGCGACACTGGTGACAGACCCACGTTATTTTCGAATAATACTAACCTTCAAACAGTACGTGTCAAAATTTCAGGGTATTCTGACCTATAGTTTAGAAGTTACAGTCATTTTAGTACCCCCAGTTTTGTAATTTTGAAGACAATGGATAGAAAGGAATTTCGTGTGTTGATTAAACACTGTTTTTTAATCGGAAAAAATACTGTTGAAGCCAAAAAGTGACTTCATAAGCATTATAGGGACTCTGCACCAGGGAAATCAACTATCATCGACTGGTATGCTGCATTTAAACGCAGTCATACAAGCGCCGATGATGCTGAACGCTCTGGTTGCCCAAAATCAGTAGTCGTTCCGGAAAACATAAAAAATGTCACAAAATAGTTTTAAAGGGCCGTAAACTTAAGTTGTGTGAGATAGCTGATGCCTTGAAGATATCAGAAGGTAGTGTCTTCACAATTATGCATGAAAATTTGGGTATGTGCAAATTGCTTTCAAAGTGGGTGCCCCGTTTGCTGTTTCACGAAGGCAATACGCCGTGTCACAAGTCGATGAACACGATGGTTCAATTGAATGAATTACATTTTGAATTGTTTCCCCACACACCGTACACCCCAGATTTGGACTCCAGCGACTACTGGCTCTTTGCAGATATGACAAAAATGCTCCAGGGAAAGAAATATGGCTCAAATGAAGAAGTGATTGAGGAAACTGAAGCTTATTTTGGGGGCAAAGAAGTTTAATATAAAGGGAATTGAAAAGTTAGAGGAGCGTTGGAATCAATGTATCACACTGGAAGGAAAGTATATTGATGATTAAAGTGGAATTTCTAAAAAAAAATTTGTTTTTCTTAGTTAGACCGGAAACTTATTGAGTGACGTGTTATTTATTTGATATTTTTTTTATATCAAATGTAATTTTTTATTTTTCCAAGAGTATGTTTGGCACTATTGTGACTTTATTTCGTGGAAAGATTTTTTCATACAAAGTCACTGATATTAAAGTTTTGAATCAATTATAAATGATTATATGTATGACATTGTCGTTAACGAATTGCAGTATTCAATAAATTCCATTTGCATACTTTGTGTCAATTACACATAACTAATTCCGATCCTCCTTCATGAGGAATGAATAAATGAACATTACTTTTAATTATTCTGTTCGTTATTTAACTGAGTTTCGATGTAAAGACTTCTTATTAGACGTTAAGACAGTTCCGAGGAAAACTCAGTTGACCGCGCTCGCACTCCGGCGACCGGCTCGAAGCTTTCGCTCCCGCTTCTCGGCGCGCGTAATCCCGGCGCTCTGATTGGTCCGTGTTTTTCGTTAATAACTCGAAAACGACGCTTCAAACCCGATTTTTGCAAAGGGAAATCTTGCTTAGAATCACGTCAGCTACCCCCCATTTCAGGGACCTACACGAGTTGTGAGACACCCTGTATACAGTCCTGGACAAAAAGATAACACATGTGCGCTATCTTTAATTTCTTGATAACTACTTAGAATTTTTTAATGTAATATTACCATTCTAACTGTTACATGGCAGAGAGAAGGAACTTCTTAGTAAATATGGTTGACCTTGCTAGGTTTTTGAGCAAGCAGAAGAAATATACATATAGTAACGGCGAAATGATAGCACATTCACAGAATTTATACATATATTTTTACAAAAAAGAAAGTTACATTGCAATTAATACAAAGTTAATAATGATATGATAATAATAACAATCCGCCTTTATTTTCTATTACTTCGAGTACTCGCTTTGGTAAGGATTTGTATAACTTTTTAATTGTATTTTGTGGCAAATTATCCCAATCTATCTTAATAGCTTCTTTTAATTGTTTAATATTATTATACTGTTTTCCATTCTTATATACAGCACGTGCTAGTTCTCCCAAAATAATTTTCAATAATATTCAGGTCCAGGGAGCTTGCAGGCAACGGTAAAACCGATACGTTTTCTCTTTGAAAAAATTGTTCTTCGACTTTAATTCGGAGAATTGCAGAATTGCCATGTTAAAAAATAAATCATGTTCATTACTTTGTTTTGAGATTAAATTTATATATTTTTGAGAATTCATTTTTCCTTCAAGAAACTGTACACTTGTTTTACCTTTGTATCCATTCCATTTAAATTCCAGTCCGGATCACTACACCACCCCCACCTATTTGTCTTTGTTTTTTTACTAATCTTTCTTTTTTTAAAATCATGGTAGTAAAATGAAAATGACAGTAAAAGAAAATTCGTTTCCATTTCTTCGAAGACAAATGGGTGGGGGTGGTGTAATGATCTGGGCTGGAATTTAAACGGAATGGATACAAAGGCACAACAAATGTACAGTTTCTTAAAGGAAAAATGAAGTCTGAATGAATGAATAAAACAGATATTATACATATGCGACTATGAAAAACAAATTGTTTAAAATTGCTTCCACAAATGTAGAAGCTCAGAAATGCGTATTTCTTTTATCACGTTATTGCTTTTGTTCTCGCTTTCTCCTTTTTATATTAATGACGTAAAATAAAACCTTAAAACAATTTCATTTCGTATCAATTGGAGCATTGTTATTATATCGTATCATACACTTGAAGATTCAAATGACATCAGTAGTTTTACTGAAAATGTTTAATTGCTTGATAGAAAAAGAAATTGCGTTTGGAGTCGATTGAAATAATTGTGATTCGCTGGAAAATACGTTTCTTTATTAAATGAAAGTTGCTGAGAAGTGTTTGAAGAGATATGACTGAATACGAGAGTAAATTTTTATCAAGGCGCAGATAGTTATTTTACAGAAATCATTTCCTGTCTGTGCCAAATTATTATAGCCAATTATTTTCAAAAATAAAATATTTCGCTTGTAATTGCAGTTTCATTATTGGCAACGAGGCCACGTAAAAACGGTAAGCAATCACTTTTCAACCCTATGCCAAGAAAGTCCGTCTCTTGGCACGATTCCAGGCACTCATTCTAAAAGCAAGCCGCATCGTATCTAGGAAAGATGTCGTAATACGAAAGAAAGAAACGGAAGCAAGGTCTTATACTTACCTTTGCGACAAATGTAGTCACCAGGTGAGAAGAGAACGGGACGAAGTCTTAACACGAGTTCACACAGAAAACCAGCTTCCGTGTTCTGAAAAATCTCCACCCTCCTCAATGTGTCCAGATGTACATTTATCGCGATCTCAGCTTTCAATTTGTCTGTAACATTCGAACCATCAAATAATGAATAGCGGAAAATTTCCAGTTTTATGCTTCCCATTCATTCTAAAATACTTGGTAAAATGAGAAGGTTAAATTGAACTTGCAATTTTTATTTTTCTTAATAGTTATAATTACAATCAATGATATAGTTTCATACAAAATTATAAATATATTAACAGAAATTATTAAACATTTCACCTAAATTTTTGTATTTTGTATTTGGTAATATTTTATGCGATTACCATTTAATCTAATTTAATTTTAAGCACATTGTACATCTTTACGAATTACAAGCATATAAAAATAGTAAGGGGTTGCTCTTAAATTAACTCACCGTTAAATAATGACATAAACTTTTACTTGTTTAGAGTTATTAATTTAGTGCATTTTAAATTTATAGAACAATTTGCTTTATTTACGGATTCTAACGTTTTAAGGTTCTAACTGCTAAAGAAAAGTCACTAACTATGGCAACTCATTACATATTTCAAATGTGACTCTTGTAAAATCAGTTGCAGCAAATAAAAGATTTTTATGCGTATTTAAACATTAATTTACTGTCAATTTAATTGTCACAGTCCCAATTAGGTTTACAATTACAAATGAATATTTAACCGCATTTGTATGTATGTTATGAAACAAATAAATAATTTGCGAGAAGATTTCAACATTTAATAACATTGGAAAGTAATTTAATAAATAGATGCAATTCTCAAGATTTAAAATGCATATTTAATGAATATTAATTGTGAAGTGTATAATAAATACAAAGTGTATAATTTTCTTTAGAAAAATAAAATTCTGTATGTTCTATATTACAATACAAACAAGATATCAACTTACTTTGTATATCAAATATTTATGCTGTTAGCAGGAACTATAATTGTTATAACCAAAATGAAAAAAGTAATAAGATATTAATTTTTTAAGTAAAATGTTGTTGGTCAAAAATAATAATTATAAGTAAATGAGAAAACTTTATTATCGCTTGGACAAAAGTAAATTTAACTACATGTTTCTATGATTAATTGCAGTTAACTAACAATAATTGTGTTTAATAGATCCATCTTTATTATTTATAGTAGCTTGTAAACTGTTTGGTATATCTATTTTTAACTGTATATTTGTTGAAAATATAAGCACATCTTTGTCCATTCATTGTGTTAACATCCTATTACTTCTTTATTAACTTTTTCTTATTTTTAGTCTATTAAACTTGATTGACACCTGGTTTAATATGAGTGACGGAATGTAGAAGTGAATGCTGTAGTGTATGATATACATACATACAGTGGCGGCCATATACTTATGTACGTACTCGTACACCTCATATTTTAACTTTAAAATCTGATATATTTCTACAAAGCTCAGATAGTGGTATGAACAATTAATTTCTAATAATCTTGAGCCCTGATGTTCATATTTACAGTAGAAGTTTGACTTATTTAAAAAAAATGAGTACTTCGTACATGTTTTCTTTTGTTCTGTCGGGTTTGCAACGGACAACTACTTACGTGCGCTTTTGTTTCGCACAGCTACGCCAATTGTAAACAATATTTACCAATATTTAGTGGGCAGTGCTTGCAGTTGAACGTATTATAATAGTGCTGCAATGAGTGTTACAACGGCAACTTGGCGATGATCGTTGCCGGCGCGCGTTCACCAACGCGGATTTTTTTCTCGGAGAAATTTGTAAAATTCCTCTTACCGTTTAGGCTCGCCGGTGTTCGCGGCCGATGTTGTTAATGTTTAAATTGGCAACACCTTTTTTTGACGTGGGTCTCCGAACGGTTGAGACCCAAGAACCTCGATGTTGCGAATACGAAATATGAATGACAAGTGACGATCCGCTGTCGTCCTGTCGTCCGCGAAAAGTTCGGACGTCCGGAAAGCCACGCTGATGGGTTTTCCGAAATTCGTTAATTTCCCAATCAGTGTGGTTTCTAGATTCCCGTGAGAAGACCCAGTCCTGCGACACCGGGGTTTTTCCCTCCAGGTAGGCCCTCGAAGGCCAAAGAGCACGGCTGGCTGTCGTGGCGAGCGCACGTGTTCGGGGGTCGCTCCGCGACAAAGTTCAATTTTGGTGCGAAAAAGTGGTTAAAGTGTGATAAATAGTGTTGTGAAGTGAGGGGAGACTGTGGGGGAAGTGAGCGGTAAAGTTTTGTAAAAATCGGAGGTGAAATAATGAATTTATAAATAAAAATCGAAATTTCGGTAATGGCGACCTCCACGCGACGCGAGGGAAAGCATAGGGTGCAAACCCATGAGTAATTGAAAACGAGGAAACGAGTGTTCGGGCCGACCGCGGAATAAAATAAATATGTGCGCGACTTAAACACGATTATTTTTATATATCGCGAGTGAAAATAGTGCAATTTAAGGGTGAAAGTTGCCCTCGAAGAAGGACTTGCGCGAACACGTGGTCGTGCGACATGTCGAAGTTGCGAGAGAACGTCGCAGAAATTAAATAAATTAAATAATGTAAATGTCAGTAGGGATTTAAAGTGCGGGAAAGGGCGACCGAGGCATGTTGAATGCACGCGGTGATTAGTTTCGGCTATTTTTGTATTTTCGTGATTTGATAGTAAATAAATAATGGCGTCAGTCGAGCAAGTTTCGATATATCGTACGAACACGTGGGCATCTCCGTGCGAGGGAAAGCGTAGAGCGTAAAGGTCGGTTCGCAAACAGCCAACATGGCCGGGGAAGGGTTGCTGCAGGCGCATGGAGAGCGGCCCTTAAGGACGAAGCCTAAGGGCGAAGCGAAGGCATGCGGCAACAAGCAAGATGGCGGAGGAAGGATCGCCGCAAGCGCATGGAGAGCTGTCCCTTAGGGACGAAGCCTAAGGAGGCACGCGGCAACAAGCAAGATGGCGGAGACATGGCGCGTTTTTCAAGTGGTAAGCGGATAGGTTGAAGCAAGAAGACAGTGAGGAGGAGAAGAGGAAGAGACGAGACGGCACGGAACGAAGTGAAGGGAGGAAGTAATTAATTAATTAATTAATTAAGTGAATGAGATTAATAATAATAATAATAATAATAATAATAATTAATAATTAACTAATAAATTATTTATAAATAGTGAAGTGGTTAGTAGATTAATAAATAAATAAATAAGAAATAATTAACAGATAGGCAATTAATTCGGTGTAGTGTTGGGAAAGTGTTATGGGAGTGCAGTGAAGTGCTGGGAGTGTTGCGGGTACAGCGGAATATACGTGACCACGTGCGCGAGTGCAGCGGAACAGTGCAAAGCGGGAAAATGGCCGAAAAGTGTTGGAAGAACTGCAGAAAACGCTCTAGCACCCTGGAAATTCCGAAGTCACAACGATGGTGGAGCAACGGGGCCGCATTGAGAATATTCAGCATGGCGGAGGAAGGAACGCTGCAAGCACTTGGAGAGCGGCCCTAAAGGATGAAGCGAAAGGATGCAAGCAAGACGGCGGAGGCAAGGCGCGCTTTTCAAATGGCAAGAGGAGCCGAAGAAGCGAGAATACAGCGAGAGGGAGAAGAGGAAGAGCAGGAGTGGAAGAGGCGGAGAAACAAACATAGACACGACCGATCAAACGACTCAAACCTGCAAGGAAGGAAACCGGAGTCAGCCTGGTCATACCACCATTAGGGGGCGACAATGGGGACCGAGTGGGATCGGCGGGAGAGAAGGAGGAGAAAACATAAGAGACGATCGATCCAACGACTCAAACCTGCAAAGGAGGAAACCGGTGTCAGCCTGATCATAGCACCATTAAGGGGCACACAACGGGGACCGACGGAGCGGGGGAGAGGAGGGAGAGAGGTCAAATCCAAGTGAGCACCCTTCCGATCAACTGTTGATTCAGCAAGAAACCCAGTCGTCAGCCTGGTCATGGCACCATTAGGGGGCGACAATGGGGACCGAGTGGAATCGGCAGAAGAGAGGAAGGAAAAATTTTACCAAGATCAATGGGCTCATGTAGCGTTGTGGAAGAAGGCTGGGGCGTAATAGGAAAAAGGGGAGAAACAGTCAGACAATAAGCGCGTGCGGGAGTAGGGGCGCGAGGGCGGGAGTGGGGGACGGAAAATTTGCGGAAATTTTCACGAGCAGAACTCGCGTAATAATGAGTGGCACAGGGTGCACAAATGTACAAGGAGATAGCGAAAGGTTAAACTTAATGTGTTCAGGAAGGGGGGATGAGGGGGGGGGGGGGGGGGATTTTTGTGAAGCAAAACAGACATTTGCGGAGCCCAAACAGAGTTAGACATAGAAACCGAAAGCGTATTCGGACATTAGGTGGGAAATGGCGGGGAGAGGTCGCGGTTTTTTTTGTCATATGTTCGAGCCCACCGGGAGGCGGTGCTGAGGGGGCGTTACAAGACAAGCTGGAGGTCAGCGCATTTTTGCCCGGGAGCCTCTCCTTAGATCTTGACGTAGCCCTTTGGGCCAAGACCCTTTGGTTGAGAGCATCCATTCTCCACACATGGAACATATAACACATGGAGGGGGTAGTCTTTCTTCCACAATAGCGAGCGATGGCGTAGCGCAGGTGGACTATGTCCACCGATAGGAAAGCCTGTCGGGTTGCCGCCACCCTCCGCCCTTGTGGCGGGGGCGGGAGACAGTTGTGGGTATGCGTGGAAACCGTCTCTCTTTTAGGGGCGAGTTTTTCCACACTACCTGGGCGATCTTCCCAGGTGTCCGTAATATGATTTCTGTCTTCCTAAACCAAAAAAAAAAGGCCCTCGAAGGTCAGGAAGACCGTTACGCCGGTTGCTCGCAAAATTACCCTTCGGGAAGGACCGAGTTTATAACATGAGCTGAGCTGTCGAGAACAAAACGAAACTAAAAATTTGGAATCTATTGTTTGAAAAAAGGTAAACGACTATTGCTGGTAATCTAAAATATTCAAATTCAAAAACAGCTGTTCGTAGAGGCCCTGTGATAAACTCCCTTTGGGAATCCTCACCTCATGTTCCGTTAGCGACGGAACAATGAGTAAAGGAAAAAATATCACGCTAGAACAACGGCGATTAGTGCAACAGCTTCGGAAGGATGGAATGTCGTACCGAAAGATTTCCGAGAAATTAGAGATTTGCGTTATGACTTGCCATCAAGCAATACAACATATTACCCTTCATGGAACACCAGACAACGTTCCTCGTAAAGCGAGACCTCGAAAAACTGATCAAAGAACAGATCGCAAGATTCACCGATTATCTGAAGCGGACAGATTCAAAACTGCAGTTGCCATCCACAAACAAATAGCAGCAGATCTCCATAAAAAATAAGTGTTAGAACTGTCCAGCGAAGACTTAATGAGTTTCAACTATACGGACGCGTTGCCAGAAAGAAACCGCTCATTTCAGAAAAAAATCGTCAGGCTAGGATTGCTTTTGCGAAAGACCATTTAAACTGGACACCTCAGCAGTGGTCCAAAGTAATTTTTACAGATGAATCGAAATTTAATCGATTTGGATCTGATATCAAAGTATACGTGAGACGTCGCAAAAGGAGAAGAATATCATAAAAATTGTATTAAACCGACTGTAAAAGGTGGTGGTGGGTCGGTACTCGTTTGGGAAGCTATGCCAGTAAGAGGTACTGGTCCTATTCATCGCATAACTGGAATCATGGACAGATACGCATATTTGGATATTGTAAAAAACGTATTACAGTAAATATTCGATATGTGCACCATTCTCGGGTCTGAACTGGTGCAGATATCGTACAGTTCCTACATTGATTGATGTTTTGCCGAACGTGGAAAAGGACAGCGAGCGAAGGATACCGAATGTAAACAAACGGATACATAGTGAGGAATAATACTAATGCAAGAGTAAAACTTCTTTATTTTCCATTTTTTCGTTATCCAACTTTTACTAATAGATTCTTCATATTTTTCTAATTAAAATAAGACTAAACACTAAATAATTTAGACTATGTATAGTACATGTTCGATATGTGCACCATTCTCGGGACCGAACTGATGCAGATATCGTACAGTTCCTACATTGATTGATGTTTCGCCGAACGTCGAACTGGTGCAGATATCGTACAGTTCCTACATTTCGAGCGAAGGAGACTGAACATAAACAAACAGTGACCTACTAGAAGGACACTCCTAATGCAAGAATGAAAATTTTTTATTTTTTTTTTGTGAAATTTTTTCCATCATATTTGTAACATTTTTCTCATTAAAATGAGACCAAACACGACGTACTTCGAGCCATATTTACTTATAATTTCAAATGTTACGCGTACATCGATGACTTTACTCTAATAAGATATTGTAAGTAAATATAACTCAAATTACGTCATGTTTGGTCTCATTTTAATCAGAAAAATGTAGCGAATATGATGGAGAAAGTTATATAAAGAAATGGATGGAAAATAAAAAAATTAGCAATGCTCAAGTATTGCAAACAATCGTACAGACTTTTGATCTTTGCCGACTGCCACGATCGTAGCGTCTCTTTCTTTTTGACTCGCTATCCTCTTCGACGTGAGAAATTTTTATCGTCAATTAAACCAGTAAATATAGTCCAAATTATGTCGTGTTTGGTCTTCTTTTAATCAGAAAAATGTCAAGAATCTATTGGTAAAAGTTGAATCTCGAAAAAATCAAAATTAAAAAAGTTTTATATTTGTATATGTATTGCTTCACGGATATACCCGGCCCCGGATCATGTTACATTTCTCGACGATCGAGCTTCTTGGCGTCTGAAGGGGTCTTCCCCCCAGTGGTGGGGATAACTTTGGTGCACATATCGTACAGATCATTTGTGCACATATCGAATATTTACTGTACTACCATTCGTCGAAGAATACATGCCACAGGAATCGGTCTATCAAGCGGATAATGATCTAAAACATTCCGCAAAAGTCGTCAAAACATTTTTGAGTGACAATAATATTCGCGTAATGAACTGGCCAGCACAATCTTCGGATCTGAATCCAATCGAGATGCTGTGGATTGATGTCGACAAACATGTACAAAAGCAGAAACCCAAAAATATTTATGAATTGTACACTACTGTACAGGAAGCATGGAATTCGATATCTGCTAGCAGATGTGTTCGATTTATCGAATCCATGCCGCGAAGGTGTGCTGCAGTTATAAAAAATAAGAGTCTACATACGAAATATTAATGTATTATAATTATAAGTTAAATAAACATGCGAAAGTATAGGTGTTTCGATGTGTACTTAAGTATGTGTCCGCAGAAAACTTGACACTTCGTCATAAAAATATGAAAAACTTTTTAATTATAGCAAATTAAAAAAAGCTATTTTGAAATCTTATTATGTATATTGTAAACCTATCAAAAATATAATTGATTTTCGTATACTCGTGTAACCTATAAGTGTAGAGGATATAATATTTAAATCTAGTAAGTGTACGTAAGTATATGGCTGCCACTGTATATGTATATGTTACCACGAAAGAAAACTAATTGCACTATCTTAAATAAACGCTAGTTCAATTGAACAAATAGTTTCTGAGATAAGAATTTCAGAAGGTGGTGAGTTCTTTCAAAAATGGGCAAAATTTGTAAATCAGGTGCTGATATTTTTTTAATAAATTCGATAGCAATAAAATGATGCGTGAAATCCCTGTCTTTTAATTTTACGTGCATGATGTTATATTTCAGCTGCAAAAGTATCCTTGATATCAAGAATAAAATAATTTTAAGAAAAAAAATACGCCGACTTCGAAATGCACTAAAAAGTATAAAATAATTTCTATTTCCTAATGAAGTAATTTCTATTTCATTTAGTCATGCACTTACGTAACAGATATGAATGAAACCTATTTACTCGTTAGGTAGTATATTAAATACATTTCAACCTTTTCGGAGGCGGCGCAAAATTAAAAGATTATTTTGAATATGTTATTTAATTTTGCGCCGCCTCCGAAAAGGTTGAAATGTATTTAATATACTGCCTAACGAGTAAATAGGTTTCATTCATATCTGTTACGTAAGTGTATGATTGAATGAAATAGAAATAACTTCATTAGGAAATAGAAATTATTTTATACTTTTTAGTGCATTTCGAAGTCGGCGTATTTTTTTTCTAAAAATTATTTTATTTCACACTTTTTATCGGCCGGCAAGACGTGTTTGTAGAAACAGTAGAAAATTGGCGACTGCATGTTGACTCATACACCACCAGAGACACGGAGGCATATGTACGTAGAATTCAATATATTATATTAGTAACAATAGTTTTTTGCTAATAACTCGAAAACTAAAGCTTCCCCTTAAATTGCGGATAAGGAAAAAGTTGTTCAGAATCGTGTCCCTGATAACATATTAAAAGGACATGAAAATCGTCCAAAGTTGATTTCAAAACTTTTCAACAATTTTTGGCTAATATCTCGAAAACTAAACCTTTCCGCGAAATTTGTATATGAACAAAATTGTTCAGAATCATGTCCGTTATAAGATATTAAAAGCGCACTAAAATTGAGAAAAGTTTATTTCAAAAGTTGCCGGTTTTTTTGCAATAACAATACTTTGCAATTAAAAAATGAAAAATTTTTTGATAATGGTACCAATGGGGAGTCAGGACCTACCATATGCAAAAGGTTTCATTCCGATCGGTCCATCCAGCTAGGCGTAATCAGCGGGCATACATAAAAATAAAAAAAAAAAAAATATTCTGATCGAATTGAGTAACCTCCTCCTTTTTCGAAGTCGGTTAAAAAACGGCAGTCGATTGAAATTGATATTACTTTACCAAGACATGTTATTCATAGGTTCATAGTTCATTTTGTTTGCAGTGTTCTTGTGCAGGCTGTGATTAAAATTGTTACTTTCAGATTGCACAAACTTCCTCAGATATTCTATACTAAATTTAAGCCAATATTACTACTTATATTATACTATTTATATTACTATTTATATTCCAACTATGTTTTAATTTTAATTACAGTAGTATAAAAATAAAAGCTTCTGATAGTTACACATGGTCGGACTATGTCTGCTTTTTTACATTTTTTTTATATTTGCGAAATACGTATGTTACCAAAATTCAACTGGTATCATTTGTACTTTTTAACGAATAAATTTCCAAAACGTAGATTTTTGTGTGTGATAGTATAAAACACGACTACTCAATCCTTCGCGTATAAAACAAAAGATGTACCTCAATGAGATAAATATTATATTTTCCGAGATAAAAAATTCTAAATGCGTCAAATATTTTCAAAAATAGATAAAAATTGCAAGTTTTAAACGTTGATATTTTTCAAATAATCTCGAAATCAATCAAATAATGGCATAAGTAATTACACGTACGCTATAATATGTTTCAATCGGAACAAAACCTTTGACACTGTTGGATTTATTCAACACAATAAGTGTTTCCTTCTACAAAAATTATCGTGTCGTATACTTTCAGCAACGTTGAAGGTTCGACTCAAGAGGATGCAGATGTTTGTTTTTCACCATAGGACCCATAGGGTCTATAGATTCGTGAAGGATTCTTCCTTCAACAACTTTTCTTATTCTTAAGGTTTTCCTTGACGAGTAAAGACGTGCCTTTCTGAGTTTCACAAGTTAAATTAAAGCTTCTTTTAAAACATAGTTCAGAGTATTATTATTTTATTTCACCGCCTATTTCCTATAGACATCAATACCAAAAAGTAATTGATTTGGTATAATATCTCTCAAAATTCAATTCTGAAAGTACACTAGCTTGAATGAACTGTATAAAAAAATGTGAACTGTTTAAAGGTAATATAAAGGAGCAACATACCAGGAAGGCAGCTAACAGCTTTTTCTTCATCTGAACACTTTTGCGTCAACCAAAGGTAATCGAACCATTTAATTACTTTCACCTGAAGGTGTTTTGGTACTCTTCTCATCCTCATGTAAGTTTTCACACCATCCAACTTCGCTGCAACCAAAAAGAAAACACTAGGGTTATGCGTATGCCAATACTAGTAAAATCTTTCATTTGAACTTCAGTAAGACCATGCTTTGTTACGCTGTTCCGCTTAATGATGTTTTACGTCATTTCAGAATTACGCAATAAAATTCTATTGTCTATATATGTTACGGTGAAAGACCGAAATTGGAGAATGTCGACATTCACCGGTGAACAATCACAGATATGCTCTGGTGGAGGTCCAAAAGAAAGGAGCCGATAAAAAAGCGACTGGCTCTCTCCCGCCAAATCCTGTGTTCTGCTGGGAGTCAGTCAGCTTTGTCAATCTTATGCAAGCTTTGATAATGCGAGCAACGTTTTCTTAATTTTTTTTCCAATACCGTAATTTATATTGAATGGATACTGCAGTAAATCGTGATCTCTTTCTTGAAAAGTTAAATGCATTAATTGCGGGTAAACGAGAAGACAATTGTTTTTATTTTTCTCAAGAAAAGTACTCTAAAATACTTTCTGAAGTGGCTTCTGCTAAAACTAAGTGGAACACACCTTTGGATTAAAGACAGTATTGATTCGTAACAAGCAACAGTTTTGTGATTCGTAACCAGCAAATTTCTATCCCTTCTATAAGAAAATCAGGAAAACGAGCGGAATAGGTAGAAATAACAGTTTAAACGCAATTTAACTATTAGGTGCCTTGTTTATTCCTGTGACTTGTTGCCACGATCACAGTCTGCACAAGAATGCCTCCTCGGCAAAACCCTGGCCGTGAGGACACCAACGTCACCATGGCGCTTAAAAACTATACATTGTATTCTAGACTCAAACTTTCCCTTGCGCCCCGGACAGCTCTCTGACGAAGCGCACATGGCTTACTCTCGTCCGATGCATCTACCTAAACTCTAAATTTCTAACATTTCTTCTTTGTTTGAAGTCGGCCGCTGAGTGAGAGATTCGAGAAAGAATGAGAGGTCCGCAAATATTGTTTTCTCACTCTGCTGTATAGTGATTTTGTCCTCCGTTCGTCTATTTCTACATTGATTCGTAATAAGCCACTCGCTTGGGTCTGGCCAGTTGCTTGTTACGAATCCGGTATATTATACATAGACATGTTCCATTCACAAAATTTTATTAGTATTAAAAAGAGAAAGAATGTTATGTTCTGTCCTTGTCTAAAGAATAACATCGTTGCTCGACCTATTACTTTATAGTTTACCGCTACCGTCATCGCGCTCGGGAACAAAAACAAGCCGAATAATATACTGTCCAGAGCACGAGAGAAAAGTAGCGGGACGGGAACGGGGCAAAGAGGGTAGGCCGCTAGGACCACCTAATCCCCACTTTTCGACTCACGCGTAGCTTCCACCGTTCATCCGTAATGGTGTGGTTTTACATAGGTATAGAAACAGATATTGCTACTATATGTTAAAAAACTATCTTTTTCCTCTTACGCGATGCGTAAAACTTTTGGACACTACGACAATGGAATGCCGCTCAACGTATCGCTCGTTCTGTCTCGCTTGTTCTACATATATCTGACCCACTCTCCGCGTCACGCGACCGATTAGTGTATGTGTGCGCCTTGACAAATAGCGTGTTGTTGCCGAAAATGCGTGTGACAATAGGCGGCAACGTTACAATCCGACCACTGCGATGCTCTTTTCGTCCCTCTAGCCCCGTTCCCGTCCCGCTACTTTTCTCTCGTGCTCTGGACAGTACATACCTGATTCGTAACAAGCAACTCGCCAGACCCGAGCGAGTTGCTTATTACGAATCAATACTGTATTAATACAGAAGAAGGAAAATAAATACATCGTATATCTAAAAAGTTAGGATAAAACCAATATTTTTCGAACGACGATCTTAAGAAGTTAGTAAAATAATTAGTGCACGAAGATGACGAAATTAACGGTACTGAAAATGAAAAGCAAAAGGAAGTTTCAACGGATTTAAAAAAAAAAAGTTTAGCCATTATGACGGAAATTATGAACCTGTTTATACAGTATTCTCTCCGTAAATGTTAAAATTCTATCCCCACTACTGGGGGGATCCCCTTCGAAATCAGTCAAAAATGAAACGCGATCAGTCGCCGAAACGATGAGGATCGAATATCGGTGAGACACATACTAATGCAAGCAAAGAAAAAGATTGTAACTTTCTTATTTCTTACAATTTTTTCATCAAACTTTTACTATCGTATTTGTCTAGTTTTCCTGATTAAAATGACACCAAACATGATATAATTACGTTAACAATTGCGTGCGTAACGAGTGATTAAAGTTTCTAACATAAAAGAGGACGACGAATGGAAAAGAAAAAGAGGCAGAAGGTTGAAGCGTTCGGCAAACATGAAAGACTCGTGCGTGTTCTGTTTTTTAAATTTAAAAATCAAAATTCTTTATTTTTGGATTTTCGTGAATGAAACTTTGATTATCGCATTCGTCTCGTTTTTCTGATTAAAATGGTACCAAACATGGTATAATTGAAATCATAATTACTTGTATAGCAAGCCGTTATGAGGAATTCGTATCTCTACCGTAAATGTTACATCCCAAACTTTTGGTGTTTGGTGTCATTTTAATCAGAAAAACGAGACAAATACGATGGTAAAAGTTCCATTAACGAAAACCCAAAAATAAAGAATTTTGATTTTTGAATTTAAAAGACAGAACACGCACGAGTCTTTCATGTTTGCCGAACGTTCGAAACTTTATCCCTCCTTGTCTTTTGTATCGCTGTCTCTTCCTACGTTCGGCACACTACAAAAAATGTATAGTACCTTTTCCGTAAATGTTATAATCAACACCCGCAGAAGTAACATTTACGGAGAGAATACTGTACAACAAGTGTAACGTTCCGTCTCGCCGCCGGCCACGTCATGAGACGACGAGGCGGCGCGCACGACCGCGGGCCCCTTGGTGCTGGACGCTTCAGCCAGCAGGGTCTTCGCGAGGAGACCGGTCGCGGGAGGAAGGGGATTGGAACAGGGTAAAGAACAACGCTCTGTTTCGCTATTATAAAACCCTTTATTTCGCTATGGCGCAGCCGCCGGGGTCTTGGGTGCGGAGTTGGTGGTTCCCTCCACGATCGTGGTTTTCTACATAAGAGTTGGGCAAAATTAGTACGGTGACGGTGGTGATGCAATATTACAAACAATCTTACATCTAACTTACATGCTATCGGTTCGATGCGCGGCTCGTGGTACTTGTACTACTCACAATCAGATCGAGGGAATGTCGGCGTGGCGTTCGCGGCACGGTCGGAAGAACGACTACGCAGCGTTCGCGGTACTTACAACTACGAGTCTTATCGCTATTCGCGTTCGAGAGGAGAAGGAGGAGGAGGAGAATAAAGTACACAGGGTAATGGACACTTTTGGCCTAGCGTTCTTCTTATTATAGACACCGAGATATGTTTCTGGAGCTGACTACTTATACCCAACGATCTGATGGGCCTGCGACGAGGACTATCTGTCGTCGCGACGCTTGCCCGCGACTTATCTTCTCCGGAGCTATCCACAGGATAGAGAAGCCGTTTGATCGTTCGCTAGGGATCCCGCCAACCGTGGAGCGAGGGCTAACCATCGCACAACGGTCGGTTTGGGGCCGGCGAGGGTTGGCGCGGCCAGCTCCGATGCGAGGTCTATCCATCACACCGACGCCAGCCTCCAGCTCACCCAGCCCGGGGCCTTCCGCAGACTACAGAAGCTTTAATGCCTTGGAGAGGACCTTCGGAGAGGTCCTGTCGGGGCCGCAGCCCCGAGCCAACTCCTCGATCCTTTGATCGATCACTATCGAGGTAACATCGGTTCTCAGTGGGGAGTCCCCACCTTGTAGCCGTCAGTCGCGCACCGTCTGCTGCGCACCGCGTACGCCGCGCCGGGCATTCTCCCGATCCGAGTAATATAAGAACCGCGATCTGCGGACCGAACCGATAGCATGTATGTTAGATGTAAGATTGTTTTTAATACTGCATCACCACCGTCACCGTACTAATTCCGCCGTCTCACGAGCGGCCCTTAGGGACGAAGCCTAAGGGCGAAGCGGAGGCTCGCGGCAACAAGCAAGATGGCGGACACATGGCGCGTTTTTTAAATGGCAAGCGGATAGGTTGAAGCAAGAAGACAGTGAAGAGGAGAAGAGGAAGAGGCGAGACGACACGGAACGAAGTGAAGGAAGGAAGTAATTAATTAATAGATTAATAAACAAATGAAGTGAATGAGATTAATAATAATAATAATAATAATATTGATTAATTAATAATAATAATAATAATAATATTGATTAATTAATAATTAACTAATAATTATTTATAAATAGTGAAGTGATTAGTAGATTAATAAATAAATAAATAATAAATAATAAATAATTAACAGATAGGAAATTAACTCGGTGTAGTGTTGGGAAAGTGTTATGGGAGTGCAGTGAAGTGCTGGGAGTGTTGCGGGTACAGGGGAATATACGTGACCACGTGCGCGAGTGCAGAGGAACAGTGCAAAGCGGGAAAATGGCGGAAAAGTGTTGGAAGAACTGCGGAAAACGCTCCAGCACCCTGCAAACTCCGAAGTCACAACGATGGTGGAGCAAAGGGGCCGCATTGAGAATATCCAGCATGGCGGAGGAAGGAACGCTGCAAGCACTTGGAGAGCGGCCCTAAAGGATGAAGCGAAAGGATGCAAGCAAGACGGTGGAGGCATGGCGCGCTTTTCAAACGGCAAGAGGAGGGGAAGAAGCGAGAGGGAGAAGAGGAAGAGCAGGAGTGGAAGAGGCGGAGAAACAAACATAGACACGACCGATCAAACGACTCAAACCTACAAGGGAGGAAACCGGTGTCAGCCTGGTCATACCACCATTAGGGGGCGACAATGAGGACCGAGCGGGATCGGCAGGAGAGAGGAAGGAGAAACTACATCGTTCCGGGAAATAGAGACTGACGTAAAAGGTTAGGGGCCATATTAGTTAAACATGGAGACGCGAATAGTTGCGTTAAGCGAATAGTTGCGAGAAATTTTTAATTTTTGAGGGGGGAATTAGGCTAACATGCACGCGATATCAAGCATTAGCAATTTAGTAGATGTGGTGGGGAGTGGTCGCGGTTTTATGACCGTATGTTCGGACGCGGTGGAAGACGGCAGCAGGTAGCGTTACAGGATGGAAGCTGGAGCGTTTCCCCGAGGAACTTGACGAAACCTTGCACGCAGAGCACACGCCGAAAAAGGGGGGTTCAGTCTCTTTCCACGAACGTAAGCAACGGCCTAAAGCGAGTGGAACATGTCTCATTGATAATGAAGCTCGTCGGGTTTCCGCCACCCTCATCCTCCGGGGTAGGGAGGGAGACAGTTTTAGTGGGTGTGCGTGGAAACCATCCTCACTAGGGGGCGCCGGAAACGTGAGTCTTTCCACACTACCTGGGCCATCTTCGCAGGTGTCCATAAAGTATTTCTGTCTTCCGTAAACAAAAAAAGGGCACAAAATCCTGTTTAATAAAATTTTGGCAAAAACATCAGCCTATCTTCTTAAAAAGCACAGGGAAGCAATAGAGATCAGGAAACACCCTAAATCTTAGTCCAATCTGGCACACGCTCTTCCCATTTTTTTAATTGTGCGCACAATCAAAAAGTCCCGCTTTCTGATTGGGCGCGAGCAACCAACCGGAAAAGTCAACGATCCGGAACATGAGCATGTCACCACAATATAAGTGGCATATTGTCACCACAATATAACACCAGTTACACCAGTAACAGTGTATCCCCTGATGAAGCTAGCTGCAATGCTGGCGAAACGTTGGGACCTCGCTTCCTTTAGGACACGGTTTACACCCGAAAGCCTCAACAGCAAAGGGTTATACTTATTTGATGACAAAGTATCTCATTTCAAAGTTTGTTATGTTTTATATGGCGAAAATGATATATTATACATACATATATTATTATAGTACAAAATATGAAACTTAAAAGTGTCCCTCTGTAATTACGAGATTACAACAGGTTGTGAAAATATTCATGTACCATTTAAAGTAAAATAACTTATTTGTGGTGGTTTCACTCCAACGCTCATCGCCACTAGACGGCGCATAGGATCGAGACAACTGACTTTCTCGCTAGTACTCAAAGAGCCTTCCTATTCATATACATATATAGTTTCTGTCCATCCCTTCTTTACATCCTCGCGTCTGAGGCAAGGTTCTGCTAGAACGCCTTACTGATGAGTTCACTAACAGGCCTCGGACGAAACGTCCTCCCTCTCCTTTACTTTTTCTATCCTCTTTACCTTAGCTATCTGAACCGCCAAATATTTAAATTTAGACCTGACGAATTACTTGCTATTTTTAAATTATAATATGGTTTTATTAATTCTTTTGTTATTAAAGGCGATTATAGTGAATGTTAAACGCTCATTGCATAATGAAAGGGAATAACCACTCACCGCAAAGTATTTCTTATATATTAAAGCTAACTAAAATTTCATATTAGTTCACAATTGTGAGTCAGAATATTATAGTTCAGTTATATTATTCAGCTATCTTGGAAACTGTATAAATAATTTTACACTTCGAGGGAGCAGTAGAAGCACATTTTATTTTCATAAAATATTTTTGCATACAAACATGTGCTATTATTTCTTACATTTTTAGTATTGTTACTTCATTGCATAAATAAAGTAATTAATATTATGCAGTCAAATATAACTTCGTGGCAGCAGTAATATAGACCGTTGGTCGTGCACCAGGAAATTTTAAGCAAATAGCAAGATGCACTGTGTAGAAGTACCTTAATTTAAACTAAAAACTTGTAAAAATTACAACTAAGTTTCAATGAATTAGTAAATATCAATTGTTCGGAGTTCGCTCGTAAAAAATTCTGAATTACAGGAGTACGCCTGTGTACAATATTGTGTCGCGAGTCCGCGCGACGTGATTAACAAAGTTCTCAAAAAATTCTAAAATATTCCCAACGATTCTGAAATATTCTGTCCTATCTTTCGAAAAACAGTCCTTTTATTAACTTGGTGGAGGATTGTCGATGGGGGTGACTTCTCTGATTGGGTTCCTGTTTACCAAAGGGCGGTCATCTTTTCCGCGATTCGTTAGAAAATCCACGCCTCTGGTCCTTCAGATACAGCATAAGTGACGCGGCTGGAAAGTCCCAAACACTTAACCCTGAAGTCGAGCACCCCATGACCCATCCTGATTAAATGCAGATGGCAAAATTTATGGCCCACTAAAACCATTTAGTTTTTGAAACGATGTTTTTCCTAAGCTAATAAATTATTTCTAGCTAAACAATAAGTCCTTGTCCTGTGTTGCGCGTGTGAATTTACAATGCTCACAATTTACAAACTTTCTAAAATACAAGTCCAAAACAAACGTAGTTTTACAATATCATTAGATGGTTTAGAATATCAATTATACATATAATTTGCTTGTAAGAGCGAAATTAAACAAAATAAGTTAAAAAGAAAAAGACTTTCAATGTAATAAATACTCAATAATTTATTTACATGCAAAAAATTAACAATAACACTAAATCACTAAACATCGAAAATACAAGAAATAAAGAAATATATTTAATCCTTGAAGCTGGCTTTAGGTGCTAACTGCGCTGCTGGGTTAAAAGAGCGGTTTCTAACTAACTAAGAAGTGCAACTCTATTTTAAAAATACACAGCTCAAAAGAAATATGATATAGAAAAATTTTTGAAAAAAATTGGCCAAATTTGACTGGTGATAAGTCCGTGAAAAATCATCGTAAAATTATGCTCTTTTTTAAATTAAAGCTTGAGATCTCTACTTTAAGATACTGTAGTTCGATTTTAGATTTGATGCATCCGTACCACAATAACACCGTAAATGTGAGGTCATGTTTGCTATATTGAAAATTACAAAGTTTGACGAAATGTATAGGCTCGCACATTTTTTTTTATGATACTGTTTACAGGAGCATAAAGTACAAACATTTATCTTATCTGCCATTTTTTTTGCAAAGATACAGCACTTTAAAGAAACCCTTGCATTTATGGAAGATGGGAGAACATTCGACAGACAAAGAGTATTTCACACTGAATAAAAAATATTTGTACTAAATAACAACTGCATTTCGTACATGTCATTATTAGTATTCGTTTTCCTTTTTATGTAGGAGTATGAAATAATACACATTGAACATTACAAAAGTGTTTCGTTCACTTGAGTTGTCCAATCTACTCAAGACAATATATGTGATATGCCATTTCACCTATCGATTTTCCTGTCGGTTTCGTAAAGTCGAAACTATATAAGACATTGTAAAACTGTAAAGTTATAAAATTGAATCGAGGGAATAACAGTTATGCAACCAATATAGGGTCAAATAATATAAGTTGCGAGGAACCGAAACCGGAACTAATATGGGTTGGGATAACTGTATCCATGACGGTAATAACATTATTTCGGGTCTCAGTTTCAGTTAGAAACCATACGTAACAGTTTGAAACAGCTACTTTCAGAACCATTTTTATTTCTACCTCAAATACGGAACATAGGTATTTTTACTATTGTAACTATTTACTGAAGTACGTTATTTAAAAGACTACGTTCACTTTCAAAAAATTCCGGTCAACTACATTTTCGTTCTTTATTTTGGCATTACAAAGAACATCCGAGACCACATTACTTAAAAAGTAATTTGGGGTTAAAGCTTTCTCAACATTGATTTTCGCTAATATCTCGCTACACAGTCAAAAAATAATGAAGATTACTATAAAATTTGTGAATTGAAATATTTTGAATAAAAAATGACCTGCGTATGCTGTTGTGGCGCGCTTTTAAAACCGTAAAGTCATTAGTACTTTTTATCCTTGGAATATTCTTCAACAAACAATAGTTGCCTTTTGCAATTATTTATTGCAAGCGTGCAGTATGCGTTCTACACATGTATACATTTTAGGCATTATTGCGCCAATGTACCGATCGCCTTTTGTCTACCACACGAGGACGACCGGGAGTCGGTCGTCAGTCGATAACAGATTATTATTGAATAAACACGTTTTACACCGATCTCTGTATATTTTCATAAGCCATCCTTACAGTTCAGAAGTAGGATATATTGAATCTTTTTTTTTGAGGGACAAGTCGCGAAGTTTTGCCGCGATTGTTCGGGTCTATTTCGGTATTCCGGTTATAGTGAACATTTTGTGAACTATTTCTTACTTTTTTAAAACTTTTGTGCGGTTAAGAAGATTGGTGGTTGATAAACGGTACTGTATATTCCGATAATTTGTGAACGGTGTTGAAAGAAAAGCGGTACGATGTCGAAGAACACTCTCAACGATTTCGCGGTTGCAGAACTGAAATGTCTTTTACGGGCGAGGAATTTGAAATCCTCTGTTTCTAAGAACGAGCTGTTAACGCGTTTACAAACAGCGATACCGGACTGGAAGGACCAAATTCCGGCTTTTACAGAAGAATTACGCTTGCAATAACTAGACGTTCCGTCGGAACGGAATACAACTTTAGAACAGGAAGACGCAATTCTTGATCGAGACGATTGCTCAGGCGGTAATGTGTTAGAAGACCCTTGTAGCCGAAATAATAAATAAATTTTCCGGTGACGGGGACAGTTTTGTGAACTGGCAACAACAAGCCATACTATTACGGGAGACATACAATCTCTACGAAAACTCTATGAGGTTAGTGATTCACCAACGCTTGAAAGGAAAAGCGTTGAATTGGTTTCGTACGCGAGCGAGCAATATTTCATTGAACATATCGGAAATTTTCGAAAAGTTACAAAATTTATTCGATCATTGGCCAAATGAATTAGAATTAAGACGAAAATTAGAGGCACGTGTGTGAAAGAAAAACGAATCGTTTACGGACTATTTTTAAGACAAATTAACTTTCGCCAAGGATGTAGGCATTGACGAGGAAGAATTGATCGACGTAATAATCGATGGTGTGTCGGACGTCAAATTAAGAAACCAGGCGAGGATGCACTGTTTCTCGTCTACCGATCAAATGTTGAGGGCATTCTTAAAATTGACGCTAGATTCTTCTAAAGCAGACCGAGAAAGGAAGAAAGTAAAGAGAAATGCAGCAGCAAGGTTGGATGAAATTCAAGGCATCGCCGTGGAGAATTAAGGTGCTATAATTGTAATACGGTGGGTCACCGAAGAAGAGATTGCCAGCAGCCGTTGTGGGGTTGGGGCTCGTGCTTCAAGTGCGGAATTCGAGCACATAGGGTCGCAATTGTCCGAAAAATCAGCAGACATCGGCAGCGACGCATACTTTTCTGGCCTCGGCATCATCGACACGTGACTCCTCGTCAACGGCAACACGGAACTCTTCTGCACCTGCAACGACGAACCTGGTGCAACCGACGTCGCCGTACTCGGCATTCATGGTACCCGTGCAATTTACACTGGATCGCCAGGACCGTAGCATATGTAACTATAATACATATATCCGCGATGATAGACTCTGGTACTCCAGTAAGTTTGATTAAGTCGTCCTTGATCCCCACAGAGTTTCGTGATTTTTATAATAACGCCGAATCACTTAGCGGTATTAACGATTCGCCGTTGAGAGTCAAAGCTATTTTTGAAACTAAGGTTTAGATCGAAAATTCTACCTTCGTATTAAAATTTTTAGTAGTGCCGGACGATACGATGTTTTACGCAGTCATTCTGGGGCGTGATCATTTACTGGATCCCTCGATAACAGTAACTTTAGGTCAAAAATTTGAAATACAAAAAATAAACCGAGAAGAACGCGATAATCATGTCGAACAAATTTTGCAGATCAATTACATAGACCATCCTTCCACGACTGTTGAAAATATTAATGTAAATTTAGAGCTACCGCATGTTTCGTCAACTATTGAGAAACTTTGTGTCGAAGCGTCGGAAAATATCGTTCGCGACGGTGAAGAAATTTCTCCGATCGAAATGAGCATCGAATTAAAATCGTCGCAACCCGTAAGTTATAGACCGAGACGCCTCTCGTTTGCGGATAAAGAAAAATTGCGAGAGCTACTGGACACGCTTTTGAAGGAAAATATTATTCGGCCAAGTAACTCACCATACGCAAGTCCTATAGTATTAGTTCGGAAAAAGACAGGTAATGTTAGATTATGTATCGACTATCGCGAACTAAATAAGATTACGATAAAAAAATAATTATCCGACCCCATTAATCGATGATCATTTGGATCGATTGAATAATAAGAAATATTTTTCGAAATTAGATTTACGTAACGGCTTCCATCATGTCAAAATGGCTGAAAATTCGATCAAGTACACATCTTTCGTCACACCCTTGGGACAGTTCGAATATTTGAGAATGCCTTTTGGTCTTACCAATGCACCACGCGTTTTTCAAAAATATTTAAACGACATTTTTCAAACCCTGATCTTCAATAACGAAATATTATTATACCTGGACGATATATTGATTGCTACATCCACTATCGAGGAACACTTAGATATTTTACAAAAAGTATTTTGCTTAGCCAGTAAATATAAATTACAATTCCGATGGGATAAATGTTCATTTCTATACACCCGGATCACGTATTTAGGCTATTTAATTGACAATTACGGAATTCGTCCTAGCAAAGAAAATATAGAATCAGTTTTATGTTATGCTATTCCGAAATCTACAAAAGATGTACATAGATTTGTTTCTCTAGCTAGCTACTTTCGCCGTTTCATACGTAATTTTTCAATAATCGCAAAACCATTATATGATATGTTAAGGGAAAATTCAAAATTTTGTTTTGGAACCGAAGAATTGCAAGCTTTCGAAACATTAAAAGAACGATTAGCTAGTGAACCGGTCTTAGCCATTTACGCGCCTAACTTAGAAACAGAATTACATTGCGACGCCAGTGCAAATGGGTATGGAGCTATTTTATCTCAAAAACAATCCGACGGTATATTTAGGCCAGTATTTTATTTTAGCAAACGAACATCCGTCCCAGAATCCAAATACCACAGTTTCGAACTAGAATGTTTGGCAGTAGTCTACGCTATAAAAAGATTTCACATTTACTTATACGGAATTCCATTTATAATAGTTACCGATTGTGATAGTTTTCGATTGACGCTAAGTAAACAGAGCGTTAACCCGCGAATTTATCGTTGGGCCCTATTTTTAGAAAATTACGAATACAAAATAGTACACAGAGCGAGCAGTAAAATGGGCCACGTCGACGCATTAAGCAGGTGTCATGGCATTCATATTTTAGAAACGAATAACTTTGATCGTATAATGTCCCTTAAACAAATGCAAGACCCAAAAATTCTCGAGATTCGGCGAAGGTTGGAAGATAGCGAAGACAAATTTTTCGAATTAAGAGACGGACTAGTTTATAGAAAAGTAAAAATGAACAAACTATTATTTTATGTACCGGAGTGTATGGAAACAAACGTAATTAGATCTGGGCATGACGAATTGGGTCATATTGGTGCGGATAAGGTTTTCGAATATGTCGGAAGGGTCTATTGGTTCCCGAAAATGCGTGATAAAATTAAAAATCATATTCAAAACTGCTTGCGCTGTATCGAGTTTTCACCCATTAAAGGAAAGTCCGAAGGTTACTTGCATAGTGTCCCCAAAGAAAATGTTCCGTTTCACACACTTCATATAGACCATTTTGGGCCCCTCGAGAAAAGTTGTCGAGGATACAAATTTATATTATCCATAATTGATAGCTTCACGAAATTTATTAAACTATACGCGTCAAAGTCTACCAAAAGCGAAGAAGCCATTAGATATTTGCGTGAATACTTTAGAAATTACAGCAAGCCGCGGCGAATAATTAGCGACAGGGGAACATGTTTTACGTCCGGTATTTTTAAAGAATTCTTGGATAGTGAGGGAGTAGACCACATATTGATAGCAGTCGGAACACCGCGAGCTAACGGACAGATAGAAAGATATAATCGAGTGATAGCCCCGATGATAGCAAAATTAGCAACCGCTCCGAATAAGTGGTGTCTCACTCTCGAGTCTGTCGAATACACCCTAAACAACACTCTATGCAAGTCAACTGGATCAACTCCGAGCAAGCTACTTTTTGGACTCAATCAAACCGGTCAGGTCAGTGATAATGTGCGGGCGATTTTGGAAACGTACTCGGAAGATAATCGGAATTTAGAGGAAGCCAGAAACGTTGCGTGGAGAAATATTAAAAACAATCAAAAAGAAAACAAACATAGATATAACTTGCAGCGCAAGAAACCTACGAATTATAACATAGGCGATTACGTAATGATTAGGAACCACGATACTACCCCTGGCGTTAACAAAAAACTCATTCCAAAATTTAAGGGACCGTATGAGATCGTAAAAATTTTAGACCATGATAGGTACGTAGTAAGTGACATAGACGGTTTCCAGTTAACTCGCGCGCACTTTTCAACGGTTGTAGGACCAGACCAAATGAAACCGTGGACTCGCTCAGACGAAAATTAAAAATTAGCAATGTTTCATATTTATTGTACACAACAGTTTAATACATGTATTTTATCATTTGCGTTTACTACAAAAACTATTCAGACGTTTTATAAATTAGAGATATTTCATCGTTCTTTTGTATGTATTTATTAGGTTAATAATAGTCGTAGCTTTCGATTATTTTTCTTTCTTTTCTCGCGATTCAATCTGTATGACTGAGGACAGTCACAAGGTCAGAATGGCCGAACAGTAAGCGTGCGCTATGCGAGATACATATACATTGTAGGAATTATTGCCGATCGTCGCTTGTTTTAACGGACGAGAGAGCGGACGACCGGGAGCCGGTCGTCAGTCGTTAACGGTTGCCCGAATAAACACGTTTACATCGATTCTTGAATTTTATTTAAGCCATCCTTACACATGCAATGAAGATTGCTAAAAGATTATCATTTTTGTGTGATTGAATGTTTTCGGAGCGAAGCGAAGAGCTCATTGCTTTGAGAGAAATTGTGAGAAAAAGACGTGTGAGATTTATAAATCGTGAGATTCCGTTTGTGTTGCATTGAATTAATTATATCTTTAGGTTTTTAGTAAGGTAA
This sequence comes from Megachile rotundata, assembly GCF_050947335.1. Taxonomy (NCBI): domain Eukaryota; kingdom Metazoa; phylum Arthropoda; class Insecta; order Hymenoptera; family Megachilidae; genus Megachile; species Megachile rotundata. The sequence continues at coordinate 1,404,563 of NC_134992.1, forward strand.
AATGTTGGTTTTATCAATTATTTAATAAGAACAAATAACAATTATCGCATCTCTTCAGTGCACGTGTGATCGGTCACGAGTTGCGATTCGCACTGGCCACGAGGCTCACGCTTGTTGCCACGCGTACCCCTGTAAGACAAAAGCGCATCGCTCCGCGTAACGGTTTTAGAGAAAATTCCTACTCACTAGTACTCACCCGTCGCATGACCGTTGCCATTAACGGTTACGGAAAAAAACCTATCCGATACAAAGCATCGGTACGCCACATAACTAATCATATTTTGTTAATAAATTACATAAATCTTTCCAACTATTAAATATTATTATACAGCAATGCAAAATCAAATTATTAAACGCGTACACGAGAATGGTCATTTTGCGATGGAAAAACTGAGGCGATTGTAAAGAGAGACTATTGGTTTCAGAAAACGAGGAACAAAATAGATAGAATTGTAAAAAATTGCATTGATTGTATTCTGTCATAGAAAAAAACAAGGCAAGTCCGAGGGATACTTGTACGTGATTTATAAAGGAGAGGTACCGTTAGATACTTGTCATATCGATCATTTAGGACCTTTGCCATCGACAAAGAAGAAATACCGGTATATATTAGTAGTAGTAAGTGCATTTTCGAAATTTGTATGGTTGTATGCAATTAAAACATGTTTTAATATTATTCCGAAACGTAGCACTAGGTTAACACCGTTTAAAAATTGTTCGGTGCAGAACAGGGGCTTAAAAACGATTCAGAAATTAAGGAATTGTTAGAACGCAAATGGACTGATATTTTTCAACAGAATACGCGAAGAAGCGCGACGTAATATTCTCAAAATTCAGCAGGAGAATAAAAAAAAATATAGCAAGGAAGATTTTGTAGCAATTAAAAGAACACAACAGTGTTAGAAAATTCCCAATGACCCACCCCAATAAAGCAGGGACGACGCGCACATGGCCGTCCTACGACGACCACCATGGGGTAGAGGCGTGACGCTGTGACGTCCTGGCCATAAAACAATCCTGGGGCCTCAAGTTTCGCGGGGACTAGGAAACCTCGCGGAACGGGAAGAGGGCATTCGTCTACAGACCTTGGAAAGGCATCCTTCTCTTGAGGACATTACTTCGCCCACGGAATCTGCTTATATAATATATAGTATTGGGTTGTCCGGAAAGTTCGTGCCGATTTTCGGTAGGTGGCATGAAAACAGACCTGAATATATTATATAATTATTGAAAATAAATGAAATGCTGGCCTATTCTAAAAGGCAGTACTTCAGGCATATTTGGGAAAAAGTTTGGTTAAGATACATTAATTTTTGTGAGTTTTATTCGTCTTAGATTATGGTGGCAAACAAGCTGCATTATAGGCATTTAATGCTTTTCTTTTTCCGGAAAGGTAAAAATGCCACACAAACGGCAAACGAGATATGCGAAGTTTATGGTGAAGGTGCTGTAGCCGAAAGAACTGTGCGGAAATGGTTTGCTCGGTTTAAGATTGGAGATTTTGAGCTTGAAGATCAAGAACGCTCGGGTAGGCCGTCCACCACGGACAAAAATGTGATAAAATCGATAATCGAGGATAACCCGCGCTTTACCTTACGTCAACTAGCAGACATGATGAACAAATCGAAATCAACTATCCACGAGCATATTACGAAGCTCGGTTACATAAATCGGTATGATGTATGGGTTCCCCACGATCTGACGGAGAAGAATCTTACGGATCGCATTTCCATTTGCGATTCTCTGTACAAACGGAATGAGGAGACGCCATTTCTCACGCAATTAATAACGGGGGATGAAAAGTGGATAGTGTATCAAAATGTTGAACGCAAAAGATCTTGGACAAAGCGTAATAACCCACCCTTAACCTCCCCAAAAGCCGGACTTCATCCGAAGAAGGTGATGCTCAGTGTCTGGTGGGATTGCAAAGGAATTTTGTATTATGAGCTTCTACCAAATAATGCAACAATCAATTCCGAGAGGTATTGCGATCAATTAGACAAATTAAAGACAGCAATTGAAGAAAAACGGCCCGCAATCGCAAATCGGCACGAACTTTCCGGACAACCCAATATTTTTGAAACCGAACTCAGCGTTTCAATCATTTTTCTACCTCGTCTTACAACAGGGTCCTGGATTAAAATTTGCGGCAAAGTTTTTCGGGTCTTACAAAATTACAAAAGTGTTAAGAAATGACAGGTACATAGTAATTGAAGGGCCCATAAACAGGTACATAATCATGAAGGGCTCCAGCAAACTTCGACGGGGGTCGAATTCATGAAACCGTAGGTTAGTGCGGATAGTGACACATGTAGCGTCAGTGAGGTGAGTGAAAATTATGACGATGAATGATATGATATCTGAGATCAGATATCCGATGCAGGATGGCCGAGTGTAGGGTAAGGTTTTAAGAATGACGTCGCCGATATTGGCAACGTGAATATGATAAGTGATACGGAAGTGAATTGATTGAATCATTCAATATCTTTTTCATCATTTGTCTTTCGCGATTTGATTACGAGGTAACGAAATATAATTTAAAAGAGTGGAGTTGATATTGAACTTTTGAGTTGTGCACATCGTGGAATTTGTTAATTTGTTAAAACATAGTTAATAATTATAAAGTTCATTATATTTCATATTTTTAAAGCGTAGAATTGTAGTTTTAATTATTTTAATCGTTCTTGTTAATTTTATTAATAAAATTCCTATACATACAGAGTGTCTCACAACTTGTGTAACTCCCGGAAAGGGGTGGTAGAGCATGTGATTCTGAATAAGATTTCCCTTTGCGAAAATGGGGTATGAAGCTTCGTTTTTGAATTATTAAGCAAAAACACGGATATATATCTAATATTTATTTATTTATTTATTTATTTATCAGTATTCATTCGAATAGAAATTACTATTAAAATTTCTCGCATAAAAATTTTTATTAATAAATAAAAGTAATCAATGTATTTGTGTTATTAAGCGTAAAAATTACTTACTCCTGTCACAATATTATTTTGTCTTGTTTATAAGTGTGTAACATCCCTGGAAGAGTTTTTTTTTACTTTTCATCACCAACATGACAGTTCTGTGCTCAATTCAATTACCCACCAATAGTTTAATTACCGACAATAATAAACTGTTACCGACGGTACATTATATATTAGTTATCCTGTGTATTTAGCTTTGACAGTCGGTAATCATTAGATATATATATATATATATATATATATATCAATATTCTTAATTTTAATAATTGTTTTATGTTTCTAATTTAAAATGAGTAATATGTTTCATTAAATTAATCAAATGTTAAGTTAATTTATTTAAAACAAGTTAATGTATTATTTTATAGGCTATTGTAATAAATGTATTCCGCAATGCTATGTGCCTACGTGCCGCGAAGCTAGCCCCGAATTTCCTGGAATTCTAGCGTTACTTAGAGAAGGATAGAAATACATTTTACAATTGCGATATTATTAATTATCAAAAACTATTAGCTAAACAAATCAGTTACTACATATCAAGCGTACAAATATTATGTTATCCAGAATTAAAGTCAAACGTTAGTTTATTGCAATATATGTTGTAAATTATAATATTATTCAATGGAATGTTCTAGAAGCATCCTATGCTTATACATCTAGCTCCGAACTGTATAGAAGTCGTGCGTAGTACATAGAAAAGGATAGAAAATGCAATTTCATTAAAACACTATTAAATTACTATTTTTATATCAGAAATGTAAACCATAATGTAGAATGCGATATTTATAATGTAATTAAACTGTTCGTTTGTACAATTAATGTCTAATTACGAATTTATAAGACAATATTATATTTCGACGTTATGGGTGTTTTCCGAGAATTCGCCAGGCTGGCGAGTATAAAAGGCCGAGCGGAGCTCGCCAAAATCGCAGAACAGTTTTCGAAGTCGAGCCAGCTAGAAGTCTTCAGATAAGTATAACCGGAACAGTTTTCGCTGTGAAGAGCCGCAACGATTCTTAATACTTGACTGGTAAAGCGGGTATACGCCATTTGGATACTTGGTCGTGGGTCGTTCTAGTAACTAGCTAACGCAGGCTCCCCATTCAAACGGTCTCGTATCTGAAACTCCGCTAGGAGAGTGCTATACTTTGCGCCAAGAAAGGCTAAGGTATCGAAACGATAGCTCACAGCTACTCACATTTGATTTTATATCGGATTGCTAACGCGCCATCAGATTCTCGGAGCTCGCTCTGGGTCGTTTCGTAGCTAGCTAACGCAGGCTCCCCATTTGAGCGGCTTGGTCTCTGAAGCCCGTGTCTTTTGGGTGGCAGTTCAGCAATTACGATTTTATATTAGAATCAATTGATTTGCTACCCTGTCAACTTATACTGTTCACCCTTTTCCTGTATCGTTGGGTCGTTCTAGTAGCTAGCTAACGCAGGCTCCCCAATTAAGCGATCTGGTTTTGGCTGTCAGTGTTCGTTTTGACGAAAAGGGTCATGTACAATTAGTTGTCGAGTCAGACTAAAAGAGTAACTGTTCCGAGGTAATAATTCATTTAGATTCAAACAAATTTTGAACTTGAATTAATAAAAGAATATTGTTCTGTCATCAGCGTAATCTCAGTAGTCGACTACACCGCGTTAGATATCAGATAAAATCATTAATCTGTCTAACTTTGCGAAAGCGTATTTAGGTACATTTAGAGAATCACACTTAGGTCGTGTTCCTCGCTGCGGTAGACTATCACGCGCTAGTATTAATAATTTCGTAAAAGACTTTTCATTATATAAATTATAAACGTATTAATCAATATAAACTTTGTAATTGCGATAGCGTTCGAAACAAGAATTAAAATAATATAGAATATCAAATTCAGTAATTATACATAAAAGCGAAGTCAGACTTAGGTATGAAATAATATAAAGTGTTAACTAGCGAGAATCAGATTTAGTTAGATTCATAATTATCAATTACATATTGTTTAATTTACCAAGTACTATTATTTCTATTATCAATAATATATCAAAGTCTATTTAGTTTCTTTTGATCGAACCAATATACTTTTCATACTTTGTTGTCATTTGTTACTTGTTATTTGTTAAATTCATCATCTTCATTATTTTATCGAATAAACCTTATTGTTGAAAGATATTGACCTGTGGATTTCGCTCCTTAACCGCACACCACACGAATCCCACAATCTATACATTTAGTTATTTTCCAAAACGAGTCGTTCAGTTGGTAAAAGCCGCTCTTTACCTTACTAGCGCTAGTAACTATCTGAATCTAGGTTCCAGAGACGTTACAAGTGTGTAACATCCCCGGGTACATCATATTGAATCTAGTAGATAAATAAAGAAACATGCTAATGCGTATATTTTTTTCTATTCTATTGCCGACCGCAAATTACCGACTGCACCATAAAAATTCGCGTGGTAATGGGATGGGGTAGCTCACGCGTGCAACATTGTTTAGAGTAGATCACCGATCGATAGCGCGCGCGTTAGTTAGAAAGAGACAGAAGATATACTTCGAAACAAAGTAATTATAAATTATTATTTAAATGTTTATATTATATATATTATTAATTATTCACTCATTATAAATTGCATTATATTTTTAACTATTATTTTATGTATTGTTTGCGATTAATTATTTCTTCTATTAAAACACTTATAATTTACGTATCTAAAAATTATTAAAAATACGATTTAACGGGAAAACTTGTGAAAAACTAATTAATAATAAATCAAAGCGTATTTTTAGAAATCAAGCTAATATATATTTGCTACTAAATAAAGCGTAATAAAAGAATAACTACTTTTTGAGCGGGAAAAGCCCATGAATATCTGGGTATAAAAGGACGTGCAGCAGCAGAACAATCTTGGAAGTACTACGTGCCGGACCTCTTAGGAAGCGACTAACTGGAGCAGTTTTAACTGGTATGAGCCTACAAGATTCTTAGTTTTGACTGGACAGCGGGTATCAGCCATTTGGATACTCGATCGTTGGGTAATTCTAGCAGCTAACTAACGCAGGCTCCCCGTTCAAACGATCTTGTCTCTGAAACTCCATAAGGAGAGTGCTATGCTCAGCCCCAGAAAAAACTAAGACATCAACGAGAGCTCGCCAGTCACTCATACATATTTCTTATTTTCCTGAATTACTAATTCGCCGTCAAATTCTTGGAGTTCACTCTGGGTAGTTTAGTAGCCAGCTAACGCAGGCTCCCCATCATTGAGCGGCTTGGTCTCTGAAGCCCGTGTCTTTTGGGTGGCGTTTCAGTAATTTCAATAAATAATTAAAGTCGAGTCATTTTTATTTGCAACCCTGTTGGTCACACGTCGGTCACTTGATTCTTGCATTGTTGGGTAATTCTAGCAGCTAGCTAACGCAGGCTCCCCAATTAAGCGATCAGGTTTTGGGTGTCGATTTGTGTTCTGACAAAAAAGGGCCATGAATCTAATTAGTTTAGAGTCAAACAAGGAGTAACTGTTCCACATTTAATACAAATTTTAGAGTTTTTGTAATTAACCAAATATTGTTCTGTCAGTTTTGTTAGGATCTAGATCCACCGTAAAATTGCGTTATTTTCTTGCGTTGCGTACATCATTATAAAACCACGTAACTGAAGTAGTTAGCTACCGTGATTTGCGATTTGCGATATCAACAAGTCTAGTATACTCCATCTTGCTTATAGAATTCAGTCACACATACATTTTTATATTTACTAAAGTAATTGTTAATTATAACTCTTTTTCTCATCATTATTTGAATAAACCTAATTAATGAAAGGTATTAACCTGTAGATTTCACTCTTTAACCACACGCCACCACGATCCCACATTCTTTTAGAATTACTTATAGTAAAAACGAGTCGCTTAATAAGCAAAAGCCGCTCTTTGCTTCATAAGTGCTGTAAAATACCTGAGTCTAGTCGCAGGGACGTTACAAGTGCTATAAATATGGTTCCTTTTAATACTATGCATCATTAATGTAAAATATTATTGCGCGACAGCGTAAGTGGAACATTTATTTGTATTTTTTTTTTACTCATTGATAAATGAAAAGGAATTGTGATAATACTTTACATAGCAATAATTTAAATTTATAGACATAAGTATTAAAGACATGAGATACTAAAATTATCAAAAGATTTCGTACATGTCTGCTCCATGACACTTTTCAAAAATTGAATTCTGATGTTTCAGTTAATTAAATGATATAATATTCTAAATATTATGCGAAAGCTGCGGAATGGTGTAGTATAATACTATAAACTGACATGACATTTCGTTCAAACGGATTTGCGAGAAACGCGTAACAGTTTATTATTTATGAAAATGAAACAAGGTGGCACCGAAGTAGGAATTATCATATTCTTGCATACGATTTCAATGAAATCATTTTAAATGAAAACATACGTTAGCGAAAATATTTGATATTTTAAATAAAATTTTAGGTGGGATAGAAAATTTAAAAATTAGAATATGTATGTCAAAAAGTGTTAACATACATCACGCATCAACGTGAAAAGATTTAAAAATCATAAATACTGTTTATAAAAATAAAAGTGAAAAAAGAATTGATGAAATAAGACAATTTGATTTTAACGAAAAAAGTACATTTAATATTTTTATATTTTTTTTCATTCTAGTAGACCAACATTCATATCTGAATATTTACTTTGTTCATTTTTTTAGTTATACCTAATCTGTTAGGTCATTCTATTCCTGATAGCGGACGGTAAAACATTTGTTTACATTTTTTTTTCAAACCAAATTTTTTTTTAAAAATTCAGCAACAGTATCGGCGAATGTAGAGAAATAAAATTTTTTACCCAATAAACGGAGTAGTCATAATTAGAAACAATAATACCATTTCTTTAACTTTTTTACATAAATTTCGAAGTTCGATCATTCGGGCCATAGAAAATAAAAAATTAGAGCGATTTCAAACTTTGCACACATTTTGTGAACACTATAAACTTAAAAAAAAATTGCTAGGCTCAATCTTTGTGATGGTTATTTCGAAAGATATAGTAACTTTTGTAATTTAAGGAAAAAATACCATTTTTTGACGTTTCTTTACATCGGTAGCACGCATCAAAGAGAAATATTTAATCAAAAACCAATTTACCTATCTTGGAGCGTATACTCTTAGGTTTCTAAAACCGCTCTTAAAATTTCTGTTCGATGATGAATTCATGAGATAAAGACTATCAGAGAAAAAAGTGTCATTTTGTCTTCAGTAGCTCGTAACTTTGTAACTAATGAGGGGAAGAAGCAAGGAAAAACAGTCCTAAAGTGCTATTAATCATTAAAATTTTCCTGTGACTGTAGAAACTTTTACAAAAGAAAAAAATTCTCGAAAATTTTTCCGAGATTGTGATTATTTGTTTCATTAATAAAAGAAGGTCAAAAAAATATGAGAGAAGAAAGATAAGAGAATTGTTTTCATTGCTAAAATAATTGACTGAATTTTTGTAGTAAAACCATTATAAAAGTAAATATTTCTTCTGTTCCATGAATAATATAGGGTTTATATACATTTCTGACATCGTATACAGGCAATCATTGTAGTATTTTATTGTGAAATATTTTAAAATGAAATTTTGTATTTCCAGCTCTAACGACAGAAAAAAACAAATTACTTACGTAATTATTTATTTACTTTCAAAAAATGTGATTCGTCGTAAAGTAAAATGTTAAGGATGTGGGAAAATTAGAATTAACGAATTTTGAGTCGTTGAGTTTTGATTATATGTAAAAGTTATTACTACAGGCAAGTGAAAATTTATGAGAGAAGATAAAAAAAATGCACATAAACAAAGTAGTAATGGAATCAATTTGTATTCGCAATTTTTCTTTTTTATTTCGATTGGTGCTCACTTATCTCGAGCGCATATGTATGTATGGAATATCTTGCCTCTTATTTATGATAGAGAAAAATGTCAGGTGAGAACATTGCATGTTGCTGGAAACGGTAAATATGATAGTTAAGGAATTTTCTGACAATCATTTTTTACACGATTTCAAAATCGTTGAAGATTTTTTTACACTCGACTATATGTTTTCATCATCATCGAGAATGTGTGACAGTGTAGAATGACGGTTTGAGTTAGAACAAATCCAGCGACTTGGAATATTAATGAAATAATAAGATTTCAATTAAAAACTTGTGGTACTGAGTTAAATGTGATTATTAGACTGCGGATGTTTATGCATTTATGACACATCGAGATTTGCAAAGCATAAATAAGTCATGAAATTTGAAGGATCTATGATCCATGGATTACATGGTTTATATTGTGACGTATCGGTGGGGGAAACACGAAGGAGATTCCCTGGAGTGGGGGCAGTCAGGGAAAACGGCCCTCCACGTACCGATGCTCACACCCACGGCCAATTTATTTCACGGGGCGCCAGTGCCAATGCACATGTCCGCGGTAATCGCCCTTCCGGCTGCTCTGTCGAGAGCGGGAATCAGAGGGGGTCAGAAAAAAAAAATGAGTAAAAGACCCGCAAGTTCGTATCCAACAGAAAGAGGCTTTTTATTCGGGCCCCAAAGCAGGCCACGTAAGCAAAATAGAAAAAACTATAGTGGGCCTCACGCGTTACAAGCAACGGCCGAGGAAAAAGGATCGACTCGCCAATTGCGAGGGAGGCTTTCGCGGTGCGGGGGCACACGGTAAACGCAGTACAAAAGAAAGAAGAGAAAAAGAAAAGAAAAGCCGAAGTGCTTGTCCGCAGGGAGCACGCCCTCTCAGGGATCGTGGACAACAAGGGGACGTTGGTCCTAAATGCCAAATATAGAAGCAGAAAAAAAGCTAAGCAACTAAATGAAAATATGCCTCGTTACAATATTTACTTTGCAGACTGTGATATATTATAAATGCATTAATATGTGCTGTCTAGTGATTATCAATACATTTTGTACATACATCAAAAGTGATGGAAATTGTGATTTTATAAATTTCTTGTTTCATCGCATCGCGTTAGTAAAAATATCCAATGTTAAAATAAATGTATCTAATTACAAATCTTTATTTGCTTGCGAAATATTTAATCGTATTCAGATTTATTAATTTGTGTTCTTTCTGTAATCAAACTTGCATTTTAATCACCATCGATTTGCATCGTCATTATTTAAACGGTATTATATGAAATAAAAAACTTCGAAGCGTGAGATACATTTGTAACGTCCCGCGGAACCCTTTTTTGTATAATACCATACCTCAGATCTATTATCGACGGTATTAAGCAATTACCGACAGTACATTAGGAATCTATTACCATATCTATCAAATTCGACAGTCGGTAATCAGTACATACATATATATATATATATATATATATATATATATATATATATATATATTAATTAAATATCTAATAATGCCGTCAATAGAAATAGTATCTCTATCCTTTTCTAGGATTAGCGCTGATCTCAAAGGATTTCGGACATATATATATATATATAGAGATACTATTTCTATTTACGGCATTATTAGATATTTAATTAATTAATTAACTAAATCAATTTATATACATAAAATCAACCAGTATTAACCTATTCATAGCCGGATCCAAAATTATTTCCTGTAACTAAAAAAGCTGTAAATCGGAATAGATTCGGCTCACGTAGAATTCGTGCGTAATTGATTAGAAAAGGATAAAAAATGTATTTTTCGCTAAAACACCCTTGTACTATTATTTTAATATCGAAATGTTAGCCATTAATTAAACAGCGACATTTAAAGTATAATTAAACCATTCAATTTTATAATTAATGTATAAAAACGAATTTATATGAAAATTTAGATATTCTGACGTCACAGAAATTCCAGGAATTCGGCGAACTTGCGAGTATAAAAGAGCGAGCGAAACCCGTCTACGAGCAGAACAGTCTTCGAAGTCGAGCACGATACAAGTCTCATTACTAAATACAAACAGAACAGTTTTCGCTGTCAAGAGCCGCAACGAATCTTGATACTTGATTGGTCAAGCGGGTATACGCCATTTGGATACTTGGTCGTGGGTGTTTCAGCAGCTAGCTAACGCAGGCTCCCCGTTCAAACGATCTCGAATCTGAAACTCCTTTGGGAGAGAGCTATACTTAGCGCCAAGAAAGGCTAAGATATCGAAACGATTGCTCTCAGCTACTCATATTTGATTTTCCGTCGGATTGCTAACGAGCCTTCAGATTCTCGGAGTTCGCTCTGGGTCGTTTCGTAGCTAGCTAACGCAGGCTCTCCATTTGAGCAGCTTGGTCTCTGAAGCCCGTGTTTTTTGGGTGGCAGGTCAGCAATCACGACTTTACGTTAGAATCAATTGATTTGCTACCCTGTCAGATTTATACTTTTCACCCGATTCTGGTATCGTTGGGTTGTTTAGCAGCTAGCTAACGCAGGCTCCCCAATTAAGCGATCTGGTTTCGGCTGTCAATGTTCGTTTTGGCTAAAAGGGTCATGGGCATCAGTCGAATTAATAAAAGAGTAACTGTTCCGAAGAGTAATTTAGATTCAAATAAATTTTGATAATTCTTACTCTAGCGTAATTTCCGTAGTCGACTACACCGCGTTAGATAGTAGATTAACTCTATCTAGTTTTGCGAAAGCGTCTTTAAATACACTTAGAGAATCACACTTAGGTCGGATTCCTCGCTGTGGTAGACTATAACGCGCTAACATTATTAATTTTGTGAATTTTCATTTATATAAGTTTAGAAACCGAATTACACTTATGTAGGATTCATTATAAATTATAAACGTGTTAATCAAGTAAAATCCTGTCATTGCGATAGTTTCGAATACGAGAATCAAATACATATGTAGAATATCAAATTTAGTTAATATTACAAAAGCAAAGTTAGCTTTATCAGAGATCAGACTCAGGTACGATCCAATATCAAGTATTAACCAGCGAGTTTCATTTCGTTAAATTCACGATTATCTATTACATATTGTTTAATTTGTCAAGTTCTATTATTTCTATTATTAACATTATATCAAGATCCATTTACAGTAGGCTCTCGACTTTCGCACATAATTGGTTCCTGAAAGTGTGTGCGAATGTTGAATGTTCGAAAGTAGAGGGATATAAAAAAATATGCACCAAAAACTGTGTTTTAAAGTATTTATTTATTAATATATATACATAATAAAGTTAAAGGAGGCATATTAAGTTCTTTCAGGTGCTTCCTTTATAATTTTATAAAGAGTTAATTGAATGCCACCCATTTTTTTCTTTTCTTGATAAAGATTTCTATAACATGCTATGCCTTTCTTAATTGCCCTACGTACTTGATATATACGTTCTCCATTGGGATCACATTCTTCCATGATACTCAAAAATTTGTCAAGATGCGTGAAGGCTTCGTTCATATTTTTAATTTTCAAAGTCTTGACATTTTTATCAGCTTCCTTTTCCTTATTTTCATCGTGTATTTCAGTGTTACTCAATTGTTGCTCAATTAAATATTCATTTGAGAGCGGTGCTGAGTGTGACTCGATCAATTCATCAACATCGTCTTTATTGACGTCCAACTGTAGTTGATTCATTAAAATAAATATTTCATTTGTTAAATCACCAGCTAAGTTTCCACCAAGAAGTAATGTCAATTGGTTTTTGGAAGGCTTATGTCCAGGAGCAACTGATTCTCCCTTCAATAAAAATGTGCGATTTGACATCTTTTTCCAAAACAAACCTGTCTCATCTACATTGAATATTTGACTACGAGAATATTCTCCATCTTCAATAATTTTGGATAATAAGGAAATAAATTCTTTCGCAGCATTTTTATCTGCATCGGCCGATTCTCCAGTGAATTTAATATTATGTAACGAATATCTCACTTTAAATTTTTCAAACCAGCCATTACTTGCTTGAAATACCGTGTTCGAATTTTCATTTCATCTAATCTTCCAATCTTCATGCAAACTAAGAGCCTTAGCTTGAATAATTGAAAAACTCAGAGGAACATTATTTTGATGTTGATCATCAATCCATGATGACAAAGATCTTTCCATTTCATCCATCACTATGCCGTGTCTTTTGGAAATATTCTTTGAAGATATATTTCCACAATTTTTAACGTATTCCGTAATTTTACTCTTGTCTTTCAAAATTGAACATATCGTAGATCTATTTATACCGTATAAACGTCCGATTGAAGCAAAAGATTCACCGTTTTCAAAACGTTTAATTATTTCCATCTTTGTCTCAATCGTATGAAGTTTATGAGTCCTTAATTTCTTTTTGTTCATATCAACACTGCAGTTTTTTCGTTTCTGACTTATGTTTATCAATTTATAAGAGCGAAATATTTAAATTTAAACAAATAAATTAATAAAACACACAACACGTTGACGCACGTCCTAATGCAAGACTGAAACTGCTTTGTTCTTTTTCTTTTGTCCCCTGGGAGGGGACATCCGATCGCACACAATTAAACAATTGAATCTTTAAAAATGTGCAAAATAGCGAATTGTGCGAAAGTAGAATGTGCGAAAGTCGAGGGCCGCCTGTAGTTTCTTTGTTCTAATCAATCATTTATAATCTATGTATATACTTTTCTTTATTTTGTTGTTATTGTTATTTCTTAGTTTCATTTCTTATCGTTTTATTGAATAAACCTTATTGTTGAAAGATATTGACCTGTGGATTTCACTCCTTAACCGCACACCACACGAATCCCACAATCTTTATTTGCAAAACGAGTCGTTCAGGGGGGTAGAAGCCGCTCTTTACCTTTCTAGCGCCCGTAACTAACTGAACCTAGGTTCCAGGGTCGTTACACATTCTGCAATCAAGTTAAAAGTCCGCAACGTAGATAACAAACTGTAATTTTCGAAGTATTGTATTCTTGCATGTGTCCGTTCGTAGAAACAGTCTGCATCAAGTTCAACGAGTATTGAGCGTGTAAAAAAAGATATTAAACCAGCTTGGAAGCGCTATAACGGGAACTACCCATTCGTGCGCAATATCACGTTTCAGCTCAACGATCGGGTTGTCAACTTTTTCATTGTCTTTATTTTAATAACGATGGATGGGTGGCGGACTATATCGGTCGGTTTTATTGGAAATTCTTATTACTATCTGTACATGAACGTTGAAGTGTCATGTCGTAATACTTGTCGAAATAATAACAATAGGATTTTATGAAACTTATTATACGTATAGAATGATTCAACTAAATAACCAAAAATAAACTGAGTTTTTCTCCTGTTTCGTGTTACACTGATTTATACCTGGGTCATCAAATGTACATATAGACTTTATATCCTGTGACTTTTATTGCATTTTGGATTATAAAATATAATCAAAAAGTTCCAAAAGTATAGGAAGTATAGTATAATTTATTAATTACAAATATATGGTATTAAAAATATAATTCACGGTATAAAATATAGCTTTACTAAATCAACTCGACTCAATCATTTTATTCGGCATCGCTCGCTAAACTGAACTTTGCAACGTCGGGCGCAGTCGGAAATCGCTTCGCGAACCGGAACCCGACGACACCCGTCGATTCCGCGGTCTTCTTTCAAAATTTAATTGCTACAAACATATTTTGATTTATGAAAAGTTTGAATATTCGCTTATTCTTAAATGAATCATGTTCAAGTGTGAAAATAAATTTTCTAATACATACTTTATTGAAGTAACACATAGTTTTAAAAAATCCATTAATATGTATTTTGATTTGGATAGTAACAGAGGAATTTACGGTATAACTGGATATGTTTTGAAATTCGAATATATTTTTTATACGCTAGAAAAAAATTCTATTTTATAGAGTTCAACTTTAAACTCATTTTTAAGTAAACCAATTTTTCTGAAATTTTTCTACGTTATTTTAAAAGTCTTTTCTAAATTCTATGGTATGTATATTTTATTCAATTGTACCCCGGTACGGGGTAATTATGGACAAACCCGAGACGTAAATATAAAATAGGCAAAGCTTGTATAGCTATTTTTTTTCTATACATATAACTCGACAGCACGCCGCGAAGTAGGTGTTAGTGCGTATACATAGAATGTAACTATGGTCTATCTAGATTTATTGACGGAAAGACTCGATCGCCGCATATACTATAAAGATAGAGCCCATCTGCCGCAAATTTGGTAATTCCCGCGTCGTGAGCTCCGTTTATAGGTTCTTAGATCCATGGCTTCCGCATGCGAACGAAGTCGATTCAATTTCATTTATATCAGAAACATTGCGAAATGAAGATGCAGTTGTTACATTTACGTATATTACCAGATATATCTATAATGGTTCGTATTCTTCCTCAGGAATTATTAATTTCCAATACGCCATACCACAATCAACTGCTTATTGGCAGCAACGTTTACTGAGGTATTTTTAATTTTGCGCCGCCTCCGAAAAAGTTGAAATGTATTTAATATACTACCTAACGAGTAAATAGGTTTCATTCATATCTGTTACGTAATTGTATGATTGAATGAAATAGAAATTACTTCATTAGGAAATAGAAATTATTTTATACTTTTTAGTGCATTTCGAAGTCGGTGTATTTTTTTTCTGAAAATTATTTTATTTCACGCTTTTTAGTGGAATGGGGAGAATTGTATAGGATACTGTGAAACAGTTCTTCTGGGCTTTTTTTTTGTCTGCGTAAATGCCATGAGCATAATTAAGTAAAAGACAACATGGATATTCGTTTTTCAATTTTTTTTGCAACAATAATCCTTTGCAACTAAAAAATGAAAAAATTTTTGGTAATGGTACCAATGGGGAGTCAGACTCTACAAGATGCGAAAGGCTTTGTTCCGATCGGATCACCCACCTAGGAAGACACCGGCGAACATGCATAGAAAAAAAAATACGGGACACTCTTTCAGGGACAAGTACAAACTAATTACATCATGATTGAGGGTGCTCCATCCATTTGTTCTTTGTTAACTTTCTTAGCAAAAATTTACTGCACATGTGTATCTCTTACGGTTTAGGACTGCGCAAGGGTCAAAGTATCCGTAAAATAATAGCAGATCCTGCGCAACAAATTTTCTAACAAATCAAATTGATGCATTTTTAGAACGATACGGAGACTGTACCATGCAATGGGAATAATACACCAGCGTCAACATGAACTCATCTTGCTGTATAGGTCGCGTGTCAGAGCGGTAAAGTATAGTTAGTGTTTTGGTACAGAGCATTGTAATTGCCCTTTCTTGTCTTTCCCGTGCATAGCGCGGGGCGCTCCATTAATATTAATAACAATAGTTTTTCGCTAATATCACGAAAACTAGAGTTTTCCGTCAATTATGCATAAGGAAAAACTCGTTCAGAATCATGCCACTAATAACGTATTAGAAGGACATTAAAATCGTTCGAAGTTGGTTTCAAAAGTTAACAACAATTTTCGCTAATATCTCGAAAACAAAAGCTTTCCATCAATTATGCAAGAGGAAAAAGTTGTCCAGAACCACGCCCCTAACAACATATTCGAAGGACATTAAAATCGTTCGAAGTTGATTTCAAAAGTTAATAACAATTTTTCGCTAATATCTCGAAAACAAAAGCTTTCCACGAAATTTGTATATGAACAAAATTGTTCATAATCATGTCCGTGATAAGATATTAAAAGCGCACTAAAATCGAGAAAAGTTTATTTCAAAAGTTGCCGGTTTTTTGCAATAACAACACTTTGCAATTAAAAAATGAAAAATTTTTTGATAATGGTACCAATGGGAAGTCAGAACCTACCAGATGCAAAAGGTTTCGTTCCGATCGGTCCACCCAGTTAGGCGTAATCGGCGAACATACATAGAAAAAAAAAAAAAAAAAAAAAAAAAAAAAAAAAAAAAAATACTGATCGAATTGAGTAACCTCCTCCTTTTTCGAAGTCGGTTAAAAATGCCAATCACCTACTTAACTTTCCCCAATTTTATACACTTAAACATTAAGAAACACGAAAAATATCTATTAAGTTATTTAATCTGATAATCATCAAAGCGTAAATTAAATATTATTTTTGTACAAGTAGTTAAAAAGCAAAATTTATTCAGATATATTGAAATTAAGCAACGTTCTAAATCAATAATATACAACGTCGTACTAGGTCAGGGGTCAACAACCTACGGCTCGCGAGCCACATGCGCTCTTTGGATGTGAAGCTGCGGCTTTTTAGTTCCATACACAAATATTATTTACTTATTAAAAGAAAAACATTTAAAAATCGTTCTGAATCGATTAATGAGAATTAGGCATCGATTCTATTTCTCAGCCACTTGTACTCGCTTTTCACCGCACTCCTCCCCCGTGACACGCGTTTTAATTCGCTTTCAACGCAAGACAATTTGGCGTCTTCACCAGTGTTTTGGCTGTGACGTATAGTTTGTTGTTTCAAGTAAAAGAGTGTTAGAAAATTCCTAGTGACCCATCCCAATAAACCAGAGATAACGGGCACCAGGGATAAACCGTCCTACGACGACCACCACGGGGTAGAGGCCTGATGCTGTGACGTCCCGGCCATAAAACAACCCTGGGGCCTCAAGTTTCGCGGGACTAGGAAACCGCGCGGAACGGGAAGAGGGCATTCGTCTAGAGATCATTAGGGGGCATTCTACTACAGACCTTTGAAAGACATTCTTCTCCCGAGGACACTACTTCGTCCATGGAATCGGCTTATAGAAAATATAGTATTTTTGAAATCGAACTTAGCGTTTCTATCTCGTCTTACAAGAGTTAGAAGCGAATTATCTTCTCAAAGTTATGTATGTACATATACAGTTACTCACTTTAATATTCGGACACTATAATAATTTATGTTTAATGCTTTATATCTGCCTCAATTGTTAAAATATTTATTCCCTATTTTTTTACCATATTAACTTATTTATTATAGATAACAGAAACATCAAAAATTATTTTGTAACTGCCACATGTTATTACATATTGAAGGATAAACCAAACGATGCCTATTTTACGCGTTACAAAAATATTCGGACACAATAAACTATTATTTCTAAGAAGCGATCTAATCCGTGGTATATGCCTAAAATGTAAACATAACAGTGGCGTTACTGCCCTACGTTAGTCTAAGTCAGTCTAGCTAAGGAAATTGAGCAATAGACATTAAATATTCAAAATGCCACGAAGAGGAAGAAACACAAGTTTCGATAAACGGCAACTCGTGATATTTAATTACGAAAAAGGCAAAAGCTATCGTCAAATAGCAAATTTATTGGATATGAAGAAAAGTACTATAGCAGATATTGTTACACGATATAAAAAAGAAGATCGGATTGAATTGAAATCTCAAAAAGGACGTCCACGCCTTCTCGATTCCAGAGATAGAAGAATTATTGTAAGGAAAATTAAGGATAATCCACGATTAAGTGCACCGCAATTAACGTCGGAATTATACCAGGAAACTGGAAAAAGTGCAAACCCACAAACTATTCGACGGGCACTTAAAGAAAGTGGTTACAATGGCCGAGTTGCACGAAGAAAGCCATACGTAAATAAGATAAACAGAAAGAAGCGATTAAACTTTACAAAAGAATATCTATCAAAGGAAAAAGAATGGTGGCTAGACGTAATTTTTGCTGATGAGAGTAAATATAATGTGTTTGGTTCAGATGGAAGGGGTATAGTGTGGAGGAAAATCAATGAAGAATGGAAACCAAAAAATCTAATTGTAAGACCAACTGTAAAGCACGGAGCAGGGAGTGTGATAGTGTGGGGCTGCATATCAAGTGTTGGAGTTGGTGAATTAGTGTTTATTGACGAAATCCTAGATAAAAATAAATATTTAGAGATTCTGAAGAACAATTTATTAAAAAGTGCTGAGAAAATGGGAATCTGCAATCGTTTTAAGTTTTATCAAGACAATTGCCCTAAACACAAATCGCGAATTGTGTAGGAGTACTTATTATATTATAGGATCATTGAACGTGGTTATAGTAAAAATAAATTTATTAAAGTAAATTTAAATATAAAGTATGCTCGTCGTATACATGTTCGTCTTAACGCGTCGTAGCTTCAACTCTCCTCGCGAACGCCCGATCGCCGCAAATACATATATATTACCCTAACGCTCTTTTGTCTTGATCGGGGTTTTTCCGTACGCAAATCTTGCCACGTGCCACCGATTGCCACGTGCCACCGATTGCCACGTGCCACCGACTGCCACGCGCCACCAAAATCGGCACGTGTCACCCCTATGCCGATTCCAAGAACTTGACCTCGGAATCGGCTACAAAGTTTCACCGAGACCGGCGAAACTTCAAATCCTACAATATAATTGTCCAAAAGTGCTGCATCCGCCTCCCCAGTCGCCAGACCTTAACCCCATCGAGAATTTGTGGGACGAACTAGAACGAAGAATTAGAAAAACTGCAATACACTCAAAAAATGAATTAAAAATTCAACTACAAGAAGAATGGAACAATATTACTAGTGAATATTTAGAAAAAATTATTTCAAACATGGCTAAGCGTTTAAGACAAGTTATTCATCATAAGGGATATCCAACAAAATACTGAATTTTTGTTTAATCTTAGGTAAAATGTATATACATAATGTAGATTTTTGTAGTGTTCGAATATTGTTGTAACGTGTAAAATGGACATTGTTTTGTTTATCCTTCATTCCGTAATAATATGTTGCAATAGCAAAATAATTTTTTATGTTTCTGTTGTTTATAATAAATGAGTTAACATGGTAAAAAAATTGCAAATAAATAGTTTAATAATTGAGGAAGATATAAAACATTATATTTAAAAGTATTATAGTGTCCGAATATTAAAGTGAGTAACTGTATGTATACATATATAATAATAATAAAAAAAACCGAAGTAAAGGTAGGTAACATAATAAGTATTATATTTTGAAA
The DNA here is from genome assembly GCF_050947335.1 of Megachile rotundata. Taxonomy (NCBI): domain Eukaryota; kingdom Metazoa; phylum Arthropoda; class Insecta; order Hymenoptera; family Megachilidae; genus Megachile; species Megachile rotundata. The sequence continues at coordinate 1,424,411 of NC_134992.1, forward strand.
ATACATATCATACATATTTCTTTCCAAATAAGATACCTAACTACTTTTTTGAAGTCAATAAGAATTGTCAAAAAAGAAACAAAGTACTATTGTTGGATATTACCGCAAAAGTGTTTTTATTAAAATATATATTTAATAAATTACCTATTTTATTATTTATCTATTTTATAGCTTTTATTATTTAAAAATTAGCGTGAAGCTAATAATTATGTTAGAATATAAATTGTATTTTGTACTTTTACACTGATCGCTGGATACAATCTTCTCGCCTTTTTATAGCTCTCACGCACACTCCTTCCACTTCCCGTTTCGCACATCACTCATCCAATCATACATACCTTACCTATTGCTCGTTGTCATTCGCTCTCATTTATTCGCGCGCAATTCTTCTCACATTCAAACATCTTTCACGCTATAATTATAAGTGTAAGTACCTATAAATTATTATTTAATAACCCTATTTTCGAACTCTGAGGATCAAAGTAGGTAGGTATTTGCAGTTTTAGATTGTTTATATGTTTGGCAATTTTCATTGCCATTCATTAAAAAAAAAAACTAAAATGTGTAGACTGCGCCGTGATAAACACGTTCTAACAAGTCCGTTCGTGCCAGTCGGCGATCACCGCACACGGGAGGCGATCACAGATGCGACGAAACTATATACTTATAGTCGATCACTACGTGAGAGAGTGAGACAAACAGTGTTTAGTGTCTAAATTATTTATTTTAATAATTAAATTATTAGAGAATTATTTATTTTATTTAGGTAAGTATTTTTAATTGGGAAATATCGTTGTAAAATGTTTTTTGATAAATTATATTTCATTATGCCCAGCTTCTCGTATGTATTTACTTGGTGTTGGAATATCTAGGTTCAAAATACAAGTCGAGTGTCGTAGCATTGTAAATGTTTCTTTATTGCCTGACAGTCCTCAGGTCAAGAAATTGAAGGCCTGCAGTTTCTCACTGCGGAGTGGGCCAAGTAATAAACAAGCACATGGGCACTCTGAGTTTTTCTTTCTATAGGACCCAACAATGGTGTTTCTTTTTCAAAACTTTCTTTTTCGTTCTTCACTTCAGTTCTAGCTTTTGTACAGTACAGACATCCTCCGTGATCATAGTAGAAAATAAAGTTCAGTTTAACGTTGATTTCGTGTGTACAATTTATTATAAACTCTATAAAACCATATCCTATTTCCATTAGGTTATGGGCCCAGGACACGTATAGTTTTTAAGTGTATTGTGTGTTTTAATTAATTCAGTTTTTTTTTAGTATTGCATATATAACCAAGTGTATTCATTAGTGTTTGTTAAAAGTGTGTTTGCTCTAGTGTTTAATTGTACAGTATTTTAATCGTTTGTGTGTAAGTACTTTGACAATGGATGCATCAAATAAAAGAAACATTCCACAATTTAGTGGTACGAAATATAACGCGTGGAAGCATAGAGTTCGTAACCTGTTATACGAACTTGATGTTCTAAAGGTTGTTGATGAGCAACCACCAATTCCGCTCACCAAAGAATGGTCTAAAGCTGAGCGTATTGCTAAGTGCACCATTGTACAATATTTAGCTGATACGCATTTAAAATATGACACTGCGGGAAGTACCGCGAAATCAATTTTATCGAACTTAGATAGTGTTTACGAGAGTCAAAGTACTGCCACAGAATTGTCTATCCGGAAGAAACTATTAAGACTAAAAATGAAGAGTGATGGTTTGTTAAAAGATCATTTCGAAGTATTCGACGACTTGATAACCGAATTATCGGCTGCGGGAGTGACAGTGCGGGAAAATGAAGTCGTTTCAATTTTATTATCGAGTTTGCCGGAAACATATGACACCGTATCAACCGTCATAGAAACAATGATGACGGAAGCAAATATTACATTGGATATAGTCAAGAAAAGACTTTTTGATTACGAAACCAGGATCAGATCTGAGAAAATGGATACAAGTACGAAAGTTTTACATACTGAGGTTCAAAACCACCGGTCAACCAATTTCGAGAGTTCCTGTTTTAGAAGAGGAAACCGCAGGGGTAACACAAGAAGAATGCCTGTCTTTAAACCAAATAAGCGACAGTTTATTGGAAAGTGTCACCAGTGTGGAAGAAAAGGACACAAAATCAGGGAATGTTTCTATTATAAAAAGAGTTTGCAATATAAAGAAAAGAATAAGAAAAATCATAATTTACATTTGGTTCAAACATCCCAGGCAACGACCAGTGACAATGTATCTGGTTACGCATTTATGACTGGGGATTATAAATGCACAGAAAGTGAAAAATTATCATTTATTTTGGACTCCGGAGCGTCAGACCACATCGTTAATGAAGAAAAGGTGTTTTCAAATATACAAGTGCTTGATCCACCAATAAGGATTTCTATAGCAAAGAATGGGGAATACATAAGGGCCTTGAAGAAAGGACAGGTAGCTGTAACCACCAACATGGGAGTCAACGGCGTTTTAGAAGAAGTATTGTACTGCCCGGACGTACCGTACAATTTACTATCCGTAAGGAAATTGCAGCAGAAAGGGATGAAGATTATCTTTGACGAAAGGGGTGTCGAAATAATTAAAGACGGTAAAACGTTGATGTATGGTAAGCCCTTAAATAAGTTAATTTCTATAGATTTTGACATAGCAGGTAAAAGAATAAATTTATTAAATTCTTGTATGTCAAATAGAATAGTAAATACTTATGAGTTATGGCATAGAAGATTAGGGCACATAGGAAAAACGAAATTTTTAGAGTTGAAAAATAAACAAATGGTAGATGATATAACGTTTCTTGAAAAAGTAATTCCAGATGATAGTTTATGTGAAGCTTGTATAAAAGGAAAACAAGCACAATTGCCATTTGAAAAGGAAAAAGATAAACGTCACATTACGCGACCTTTGTTTATAGTTCATACAGACGTTTGTGGTCCAATCACTCCTTCTACAATTAATGATAAAAAATATTTTATTACTTTTATTGATGAGTATACGCATTATTGTGTTACATACTTGCTAGAAAATAAATCGGAAGTTTTTACAATTTTTAAAGATTATGTTGCAAAATGTGAGGCACGTTTTAATTTGAAAATAGTCAATCTATATTGTGATAATGGCAAAGAATATTTATCAAATGAAATGAAAAATTATTGCGTACAAAAAGGAATAAGTTATCATTTAACGGTCCCGCGAACTCCACAATTAAATGGTGTTGCAGAACGTATGAACAGAACAATAACGGAAAAAGCCCGTGCAATGATAAACGGTGCAGATTTAGGAAAAGAGTTTTGGGGAGAAGCAGTTTTAACTGCTACATATTTAATTAATTTAACACCATCGAAAGCTCTTACTGTCGATAAGACCCCATTTGAATTGTGGCATAATAAAAAGCCCAAATTGAAATATTTAAAGGTTTTTGGTTCCACGGTATACGTACATAATAAAGTTAGAAAGTCTAAATTTGACGAAAAGTCTTATAAGTGTATATTGGTAGGATTTGCACCAAATGGATATAAAGTGTGGAACGTAGAAAATGGGAAATTTGAGATAGTAAGAGATGTGTTAGTAGATGAAATAAATTACTTAGGATCTCGGCCTCTAATAAAGGAAACTGGTTTAAAACGTGACGTATGTGAAACTGATGCATCTCTTGAGGTGCCAAAATCAGTAGAATTTGATAAATCTGATAATGAAAAATCAGATAGGTTAAGGAAATCTGATAATGAAAAATCAGATGGGTTAAGGAAATCTGATAATGAAAAATCAGATGGGTTAAGGAAATCTGATAGTCAAAAATCAGATAGGTTAAGGAAAAGGAAATCTGATAACAATGAATCAGATGTATTAGAGCCGAGAACGAAAGTAATGTTAGATAAAGGGAATAGTAAATCTGTAACTGAAACAGATGCAACAGGAGTATCGGGATCGGAGAAAAATCGAGTAAATGAATTGAATGATAATGTAGAACCTAGAAGGAGTGATAGGATTAAACAACTCGTTCCTATATCATATAATGAATTGAATATTGACAATGATTATCTTTTGTGCGCACAGTCAATAGTTTTTAAAATTCCCACCTCATTTGACGAAATCAAAACTAGAGAAGATAGAGTTAAGTGGGAACAAGCGATTGCTGACGAAATAAACTCATTGGTTATAAATAAGACTTGGGATTTGGTATTGAAACCAATAAATAAGAACATTGTCGATTGTAAATGGGTATTCACGATCAAAAATGATGAATTTGGTAATCCGTTGAAATATAAAGCTCGATTAGTGGCTCGTGGTTTTAGTCAAAAATATTTAGAAGATTATAATGAAACATTTGCACCAGTAGCTAGAATAACAAGTTTCAGATTTTTTATGGCCTTCGCAATTCAGAACAATTTATTAGTTCACCATATGGATGTGAAGACAGCATTTTTAAACGGTATTTTGAGAGAAGAAATTTATATGCGAATTCCAGAAGGTGTTAAATGTGAAAATAATAATCAAGTGTGTAAATTGAATAAAGCTTTGTATGGTCTTAAACAATCAGCTAGGTGCTGGTTTGAGATGTTTGAAAAAGCTCTCATAGACAAAGGTTTCCGAAATTCATCAGCAGATCGTTGTATTTATATTTTAGATCGGAAAAATATATTAAAGAATATATATGTAGTATTATATGTGGATGATCTTGTGATAATAACTGCCGAGTCTGAAACAATGAAAAATTTCAAAAATTATCTGAAAAATAGATTCTCAATGACAGATTTAGATGAAATTAAATTGTTTCTTGGAATAAAAATTAGAAGAACTAATGAACAAATAACATTGGATCAAAGTGCATATATTAATACTGTTCTTAAGAAATTTAATATGTTAGATTGTAAACCTGTTAGTACACCTCTTCCAAGTGCAATGGATTATATAGCTTTAAACTCGGACATAGAACACAATGCACCTTGTCGGAATTTGATTGGATGCTTGATGTATATAATGATTTGTACAAGACCCGATTTAAACATAGCTGTAAATATTTTGAGTCGGTATGCAAGTAAAAATAATAAAGAATTATGGCAAAACCTTAAAAGGGTTCTTAGATATCTTAAAGGGTCAGCTGAAATCAAATTAGTATATAGTAAAAATAATTATAAAAATCTATTGTGTGGCTACGTAGATTCTGATTGGGGAGGTAGTGAAAATACAGATCGGAAAAGCACAACGGGATATGTGTTCAAGTTGTATGAAAAATGTACAATCTGTTGGAACACTAAAAAGCAGACATCAGTAGCTGCTTCGTCCACAGAAGCCGAATATATGGCGCTTTTTGAAGCTGTTAGAGAGGCGATTTGGTTGAAATCTTTAGCAATAAGTGTTAATATAAGTGTCTCTGATCCAATAATGATATACGAAGATAACATGGGTTGTATAAATATTGCAAATAATCCAGGCAGTCACAAAAGATCAAAACACATAGATATAAAGTATCATTTTTCCAGAGAACAAGTTGAAAAGAAAGTAATAAAACTTGAATTTATTCCTACAGGTGATCAACTAGCCGATATATTCACGAAACCATTACCAGGAAGTAAATTTCAGGAACACAGGAAAGGATTGGGATTAATATAATTAATAAATGATTTATATTATTCATATATTTAAATGTTAGACATAGTTTATATGGTCTGGATGGGTTTTTCTGGGTTTCCCCATTCCTTTGCAACAAATGTTGGACCATTTGTATTTTGCTCCCAGAGGTAGAGTCAGTATAAACACAAAAGGGGATGATCTGTACTGTAATAAATTAATTTGGATTAGTGTAAAGAACATCGACTTATTTTTTGAGGGGGCCTGTTGGAATATCTAGGTTCAAAATACAAGTCGAGTGTCGTAGCATTGTAAATGTTTCTTTATTGCCTGACAGTCCTCAGGTCAAGAAATTGAAGGCCTGCAGTTTCTCACTGCGGAGTGGGCCAAGTAATAAACAAGCACATGGGCACTCTGAGTTTTTCTTTCTATAGGACCCAACAATGGTGTTTCTTTTTCAAAACTTTCTTTTTCGTTCTTCACCTCAGTTCTAGCTTTTGTACAGTACAGACATCCTCCGTGATCATAGTAGAAAATAAAGTTCAGTTTAACGTTGATTTCGTGTGTACAATTTATTATAAACTCTATAAAACCATATCCTATTTCCATTACTTAGGTATACGTTGACATAGTAAATAATTGCAAAACTTGTCATCTGCTGTTTTGAATACCTAAATAATAATTTTAAAAATTCTTTATTACAGCTTCACCGCAAGCATGGCATCTACAAAAAAAAGAGAAGGACTGAAGAAGAGCATCGAGAATTCAATCGGAATTGAACGAAGTCGCTCGTTTTCATATTCAACTCTGTTCCGCAATGTCCGCGTATAGCTGAGAGTCTCCGTGGGTACGAGCGCCGCATATACACGGCATTCGCGCCACGACTTTTGGGTATGAGCGTTTTGTTCCGTGACGGTACTTCGGCGGACGGGCCTGCCGTAGCGAAAGGGTTAAATATCGCGCTAACGGCCATATCGAGAAGAATTCGCGAATCACAAATCTCCTCGCGAACGAGGCATCGCGCATTACCGATCCTTTTCATGCGTAATTGTAGTTACTATTCGCGGTCCTTGTTCTCCTGCGTACCTGCGCTCTATATCGATTAGGGTCGCGCATCCCCGTTTTCGCTGATCGAGGCCGATAGATCGTCCCGTCGTTCTTCTTGTTCCGGAGGAGAAGTCACACGCACCCGAGTTACTTTCCAATTCGAATTCCGCGAAATTGTGATAATCCACCAAGCTATTACCATTATTTAGAGACACCGAATATCGATAAAATTAACGGAACGTCGTGCCCGCGATATTTTCCGTGTTGTGCCGTTAATTCGTGTAAATCACCGTTGTCGTCGCCATAACACGTGGCGAAACTCTCAGCCTTTATTTCGACCGGTATCTCGTGCTTCCGCAGTCGGACCTTGATCGCTGCGAAATTCCAGTAATATCGTCGCGTTAAGATTTCCGTCGCGTTCGGAGCTGTGGCGGACCGCCGCCGAAAATTCTCGAAGCGCGCGAACGCTCGCTATACGGTGCGAGCGTGGAAGAACCTTCGCGAGCCCGCGCGCTGGAACGTTCGCGAGCAAGAAATTTCGGGAAAGACAATTGACTATATAAATCGGCCGGTTCGCGATCAGTCAAGCAGTCAAGGTCCAGCTCTCACACCGAACACTCCGAAAGTCGCCTTGTCAACGCGCGCTTGTACAAAGTCCAATTTTATTGTGCAATAGTTTATAGTCTCTAGTACTTAGTTTAGTTTGTAAATAGTTAAGTGTTTATTTTAATAAAATAGTTTAAGTTAATTAATCCGTGTATTCGAACCACGCAACCACTTCAGAGCTAACGCAGAGTCCGCCCAAGATTTCCGGCGCGTTCGCGCGCAGCGACCCGATTAAGGGCAAGATCTCCGTGCGTTCCATCGAACTTTCGTTTAACGGTCGAGGTGTGACCTTTTGTACTCGTCATTCAAAATTCAATTGTCGAATCGTAAATAAAGTGACTGTGACTGTTTCCTGTGTAAAAAAAGTGTTAACAGTTAATTCCCGTCCTCCATTCCCGAGTCAAAAAAAAACCTACATAGAATAAAACCCAGCCCATTACCCAACAAACTCAGATGATCTTCCGATTTGTCTCATTTGTCACGAAAAACTCGCACACAATAAAAAATCAAATTTAGAGAGACACTTCACTAAAAAACATACTCAGTTTGCTAGTAAATATCCAGTCGGCGAAGAACGAAAAACAGCTGTCGACGAGCTCCAAAAACAAAAACCGCAATCAAGTTCCATGTTAAGTAACTGGACGCAATCTACAAATAATGTTAATCTGGTAAGCTTCGCGGTATCACTAGAAATTGCAAAAAAAGGCAAACCATTCACAGATGGTAAGTATGTCAAAGATTGCTTCATACGTACATCTGAAGAACTGTTTCGTGATTTCAAAAACAAACCAGAAATCTTGAAAAAAATCAAAGAAGCGCTTTGTGCCTAAACATTTCCGGCCGAAATAGTTGAGGTCATGAATTTGGTAATCAGGATTGTTAACAGCATCTTCGTCGTTAACAGTCAAAAGACCTACCTCTACCATCGTAAGTTTAAAGAATTCTTAAACGAAATGGAGACTCAGTATTCCGACCTCCTTCTTCACAATAAAGTGCGATAGCTTTCCAAAGGTAAGGTGTTGAAATCTTTTGCTTTGTGCTTGAATGAAATAAATACATTCCTAAATGAAAAAGGCATTAATCACCCTGAATTAGAGAACGACAAATGGTTGCAAAAATTTTACTTTATGGTGTGTTCCGTACGACGATACATCTGGGTGAGGATTTCGAAAGTTTATTTATGATCGGTCCGTTAGGCAGCCGTTTTTAAGTTAGAATATTTCGGGTTTTTTCTAGTTATTAATTGTACGACATGTCTTGCCATAAATTTAGAGTTAATTTTCGCTTCGTCCTCAACGGTCACTTTCCGATCATAAACACGGTTTTTTCCGAAGGGTACTTTAGAAACAGTCAGGCACGGACTTAACGGGAACTTATGGTCGCCAAATGTACCTAGAAGAAAAAATCGCGGCATTGCCGGACGTTCGGGGTCCTCTCGCCAACTCACCGGATTCCCCACCCTTCCTAGACGAAGACGTTCTAAGGGAGCTATAAAGGGTGGGCCCAAATCCCAAAGGACACGCTGATTGGAATTTCCTAAAAAAGGCGAAAAACCAATCAGCGTACGACCTCTGACTCCATCGTCACCGTAGGAGTCAAGACGACAGCGAGTCGTCAGGTTCACGTACACATTATCAAGAGAAACATCTCTCATATTCGCTTTTCATTTCGTTGCGAACATCGAAAATCTCCAACAGTCGGGAGAACTTTGAAACATTGCTTGTAACATTGATTGTTAGAAGCAAATCGCGTTGCGGTATTTTTTAACTTTAATTTTTATCATAACGTAGTAGCGATACATTCGGCACGCTACATGGTTGGTGGATATCACAGCGAAATTAAATGAGCTGAATCTAATACTGCAAAGAAAGAGAAACCCAACCTATGTTTTGGTAGAAGAATTGGTTTGTTTTGAAGAAAAATTAATTCTTTTTGCAGAAAATATTCAGAACGGTAAATTATTTCATTTTCAATTTCTAAAGCAATATCGCAATAAAACCAGTGCAACTGTTGACACGAATTATTTCAGCACAGTTATAAAAAAAATTAAAGATGAATTTACTGACAGATTTGAGCAATTCAAAACCAACAAAACTACTCTAGCATTCATAGTAAATCCTGTCAACACAAATAGTAACGAAATCCACATCGAGCCATTTAGAATTTGTGACGAATACGTCATGAGCCATTCCGTCAGCCGCGCTCCGTCGACCGCGCACCGTCAGCCGCGCACCGCGAGGTGGGGACCCCCCACCGAGACCACCCACCGCGACCCGATACTACTTAGATAGCGATCGATCGCGTGATCGATTGAGTTGGCCTGGGGCTTCGGCCCCGAAAGGATCTCTCCGGAGGTCCTCTCTAAGGCAGTAAGGTCTTCCTAGTCCGATGATAGCCTCGGACCGGAAGGACTGGAGGCCACCATCGGCGTGGAGGGTAGCCCACGCGCCGAGGCTGGTCGCGCCAACGGTCAACCGACTTATCCGACCTCGTGGATAGCCCTCGGAGAAGGTAAGCCGGGGTAGTCGTTACGTTGGAGGGTAGCCCACAGCGTAACGCCTGCCAGACCGTGGAGGCAAGAGCCAGCAACAGGAACACTCTCGGTCTTACAAGGGACCATCCCGAAGTGATAATCTCCGATTTTGATGAAACTTGGATATAATGTAGTTTTCGAAAAAATATTCGACACGTATTTTTTTTTAGCTGCTATCATTCATGTTAAGGGGGTGAAAATAGCCCTCGAAGTTGGGGGTTGAAACCATATTTTTGGGAATATCTCCGGAACTAAAGAAGATAATTGAATTCTTTTTTTTGTAAATTGTTCGTCTTTAGATAGGAAATGTTTTTACGAAAAAAATTTCAAGAAACTTTATTTGTTTAAATAATATTTAAAAAATGTATCATTTTTGTTTAAATTTTTGCACTAAATGTTGATCTATTTCCTTACGGTGGTGATTATAACCGCGTCACGCTCATACCTGCGACGTTTACAATAATTATTCAGAAATCAATTAACGGCATATGAAGAGGTATAAAATGTTTAAAATATTGTAAAAAATTGTAAAAATAATGATATTTTTAATAAAAATGCTGATTGCCCCTCTTCACAGGAGGTGATGTCAAATTATATATCTAATAAACATCGCAAAAAACAACAAATTCCAAAAACACGTATCCTCTATTTTTATCCATAGTTTACGTACACGAAGTTGCAAAAAAATAGATCAACATTTAGTGCAAAAATTTAAACAAAAATGATACATTTTTTAAATATTATTTAAACAAATAAAGTTTCTTGAAATTTTTTTGCGTACAAACATTTCCTATCTAAAGACGAACAATTTACAAAAAAAAGAATTCAATTATCTTCTTTAGTTCCGGAGATATTCCCAAAAATATGGTTTCAACCCCCAACTTCGAGGGCTATTTTCACCCCCTTAACATGAATGATAGCAGCTAAAAAAAAAATACGTGTCGAATATTTTTTCGAGAACTACATTATATCCAAGTTTCATCAAAATCGGAGATTATCACTTCGGGATGGTCCCTTGTTAATAAGAGAAAGGCAAGGCCAGAACTGGCCACTTACCCCGTGTACTTCACTCTCCTTCCCTCCTCCTCTCACTCGCACCGACCCATAGATATAGGAACCGCGAATTCGAACAACTCCCATAAACACAAAAGATGAACTAAAAAGATGTCTGCAAGAAGAATGGTTACGTATTGGGCAAGATTATTTAAAAAAAATAATTTGTAATATGCCAACGCGATTACGGCATGTCATAAAGCGCATGGGATATCCAACAAAATATTAATTTTTAAAAACAAGATTTATATATAGTATTATAAACATAGTTTTGATAGTGTCCGAATATTTTCGTGACATGAAAATAAGCATACTTACCATTTTTATTTAATTATTTTTGTAAACACTAATCGTAAATAAATATCTCTTATACAGGGTGCGGCGCCAAAATCCGGACAAAATTTAATTTAATTTTCTCGCCGTCATATACTTATTGCAAAGTTCGCGATTGGCAACCAAATAACTTGAAATATGTATTAAACAGTCTAACCCTCATAATAGTCGCAATGTCCAAACCAAGCGCAGAATATAACCGAAGAGCCGCGGTTATCAAAAGCATTCGCGCTGGCCGCACAGCGACAGAAATTATTCGTTACTTCGGGTACCCGAAATCGACTGTATACGATGTCATGAAGAAATATGTGTCGGAAAAATGAAACGAAGGTTTTGCAACACCATCCAGGAAGACTGACTCAAGGGAGCGTACTGTCAGAACACCCGACATCGTTCAATGTGCTCAAGAATTCTGACCTCTTAATAGCCCGGTTTAAATCTTTTAGATTATTATGTATGGAGCGTTGTTGAAAGGGTTACCAACAAATCCATACATCCGTACATAGAATCATTGAAAGCCGTTATCAAGGCAATATTCGCCGATATGGACCGTGAGGTACTAAAACGGGCCTACAAGCGCTTCAGACCAAGATTGGAAGCAGTCATTCAAGCAGAGGAAGGATATATTGAATAAAAGGGTTCTTTATAGCCTTATTAACAATGTAGTAAAAAAAAAAGTTGTAAATATTTCCGTTTTCACAAAAAAAATTATGTTTGAAAGTAATCTTTCATTTGTCCGGATTTTGGCGCCGCACCCTGTATTTTTGTTAACTACGCACTGTAAATCTGTTTTTTGTTCCTAATGTATACACTTCTGAAGTACGGACTATAATAGTCAAAACTATAGTGGTGTCCGAATATTTTCGTGACCGACTGTATGTACGTAACGCAACAAAAGTGGATAGCTTTAAAAGAAATGCCGCGAGTTGAGGCACTTATATTCGACGTATAGAATAGTCTTCCAGATTGCTACAGTGAGGTGAAGAAGTTGGCATTTGGAGTGCTGACTGTCTTCGGATCGACATATTCGTGCGAGCAAGCGTTCTCTTGCATGAATATAACTAAAGGTAAAGTAAGAAGCTAACTAACAAATGAAAATTTAGAGTCGTGTTTGAAACTTAAAACAACAAGTTATGAGCCAAATTTAGCTAAACTGTCTAAGACCATGCAAAGCCAACGCTCCCATTGAATTTGTTTGCTCAAATGTATGTTATTGTTTCTTCTTATTTTAAGTATAAGTAACATTGTTTAGTAAAGTTTAAATTTTCTACTTGAATAACCATGCAAAACCATTGCTCCCATTGAATTTGTTTGCTCAATTGTTTGTTATTGAAGTACAAGTTAGTGTTGTAAGTAAATGTTTAATTGTTTTAATTTTTTACTTAAATAATAAGTAATTATCTAATAATGCCATATATATATTATCTAATTTGTTGTGAAAAACACTAATTATACATGAATAAATAGATATTTTTTCTTATGAATAAATAGATTAGTTTCTTTTTATCAAAAAACTTTATTTATGCGAGTACTATTTATTGTTGGCAAGAAAAAATTTTGTGCCTCTTTAAAAACTTTGAAACTTTGTAAATTGTAATTTTTTATTCTTCCGACTCAAAAGGTTGCCGACCCCTGTACTAGGTGTACATTTATCATTAATTTGTATAATATAATTTAGTTAACGATGCTATACCGAAGAATAAACAATAACAAGAAAAACAAAAGAATAATATGGGACGAACTGTTACGTTAATAAAGAAAAACTAATAAAAGTAAATAATAAATTATTTCTGTATCTTATTTTACAAAACATCCATGGACAATTAACTTGAATTTTAGGTTTAGTATTTTTCATAAAAAATGAGAAAGTTATAATTAGCCGCGGATCGGAACAGTAATGATATTTCCTTAACTCTTTTCGTACAAATTTCAAAGTTTGAACCATCGGGTCATAGGGAACAAAAAGAATCGGAGCCATTTGAAACTTCACATACTTTTTGTGGACACTATGAGCTTAAAAAAAAAAGTAGGCATAATCATTGTAATACCTAATTACAAAGATACCATAACTTTTGTAATTTGAGGAAAAAACACCGTTTTTTGACGTTTCTTTACATCAATATTACATACCAAAAAAAAAACATTTAATCAAAAACTGATATACCCATCTTAAAGAGTACATTCTTCGCTTTCTGGAACTGTCCTTACAATTTTTGTTTGATGGAGGGTTCATGAGATAATGACTATCAAAGGAAAAAGCGTCATTTCGGCTTTGGTAGCTCATAACTTTGCGACCAATCATCGAAACGAACTTCATGGACGTGCAAATTATAGGGGAAGGAAGGAAAAAAATTTTTCTATGTCTGTACAAACCATAAAAAAAAGAAAAAAAATTCTAAAATTTTTTCATTACGATTTTTTGTATGTTTTGTTAATGATAATAGGCTCAAAAAATTTTTGAGATAAAGGGTCGAAAACTAGAGACCTGAAGTTTCAAAATGACTATTCTGGATGTCTCATGTGATGAATTTCAACGGAGGCAGAGCAATTCGAATATGACCTAAAAATTTAAGGAATTTTTCTGTTCTCTTAATTTTTTTGACTAGTGTATTTTGGTAACTAACATCTTCGGTGTTAATATTATGTTAATAGTTTTATATTAATACGTGTAACTCCGTCAAATTTCAAATTTAAGAACAAAAGTTTGAAACAATTTCGATACAATTTGAATCGTGATTTAAATGATGATTTAGGAGGAGCTAATATGTATTTTGCAAAAAATAACAACTATTCTCTATAAACTAAGATAGGTGCATTCATTATGGTTTATTTTTTTTGGAGCTAAATTATTGAAACGGTTAATTGAACAACAAATCTGATAAGTGACGCGTCATATTTTTTAAAACACAAAAAATAACAAAGAAAAATATTTTAAAAACAAAAACGAAAATATAAAATTCTTCCATTCTAAGTAACAAGTGAAACGTATTCTTGGATATCCAGCAAAATGTAGTTCTGACATGTATTAAGATAAGTAATAATATATGAAGGGTGAATAGATTCTTAACAGAAGTTTTGAAGATATAAAAGAAAATATTGTTTTAGTTAGCATCAAGTTCCGTTGCGCTAGGATTAAGAAACAAAAAATAAAGTTAAAGAAAATGTAGTTAATCATCGAAGCATTTATTTTCCTCTTGAAATGAAGTGTTCAATACGTTAAAAGAATTACAAGATATATTCACGTATCTAAAATAAAATTAAAATAAAAATAAATTCGAATTACAAGATATTACAAGATAGTGCACCGTATATTTGTTGCTTGTGAAAGTAAATACTTTATACCCGCCATAAAATGATCTCTGAATTTCAGGAAAAAGTCAGTTATTCCTCTTGTTGAGAATATATAAAAAGGCAAGTAAAAATCATGTTGCATCATTCTGTTAATTATTTTGTCAAGGTTCCGCTTTTTGGCGAGCGAACAGTACATGTTTTTTGACATACTTAATTTCTGTATAAAGAATAATGTGTATCATTTCGTTTCTTACGGCGTGGGCAAAATAATCAATTTTAATTGTGAAAAAAGACTTTTTTCGAATGCCCATTTCACATGCAGACTTAACGGTGAATGAATAGTTGAAAGAATGGATAATGAATATGTCGTTGTTAAATGCAACACTTATGATATATTTACTGAAACCACAAATAATTTTAAAGTATAGTTTTTCAAATTGTGTCGGGCGGCAACTTAGAATTATAACTAGATGTTGTTTGTGTGCTAGTATGTCTGAATCTCCCTTTTCTCGCAAACATTTCTTCCGACGTAAACTTTATTTCAAGTGGGGGCTTTTTCTAACGACTCTTCGGATTGGTTGGTTAAATTTTTATAAATTTTTGGGAAACGGAATTTATTCGGTGGGAACTACCGTTAGTTCCAACGGTAATTCGACCATTCAAGACTATTCAACTGGTCTAGGGCGGTAATAATTGTAAGAATTGGGATTTTCCCAAATGTGTAAAACGGTGACCTTTTTTATGGCGCTTTCATATTAGGGGTTAACAACATTCTTCAGTTTGAATATTGGTTTAAATTTTTACTTTACTGTCTTGGAACATATTTTTTTAAAATATGATTTTAAATTGCCCTAACTGAATAGCATATGTTTTTCCAAATGTTTTTAGACGTCACGGGTCACTAATCAGAATTTTGTTTTTCTTTTATTACGCAGTAACATCGTTATATTGTATTTCTATCGTGGACCATCACTTCTTACATTGCAGTATGAATGAAATCCGTAGAATTATAGATATATGAGTCTCATTAAAATATACGAAAGTTTGTGCAGCCCTTTGCGACTTCTACTTGTGCGTAATTGTTTGCATAGTCAAGGAAGTTTTGCTCAATCCATTCAGTTAAGTGGGAGAAAATTGGGTAGTAGGCAATAGCACATCTACTTGAAAGTTGAAACTAAGTTACTAGAAACAGTCGTTTAAAACGGATCAATAATCAAAGACTCTATTTAACGAAATTGGTAATTTTCGAATATCCAATTGCTCGGAAACATAGTATATAAATGTGTTCGATTGCGTTAGATATATTATGCGATTGGTATAGTTTTTATTGTTGAGAATATTACAAATTATCGAACGTAATCTCGATACATTAACCGATAAATAAAAGATTGTTCTGTATCATAACATTATACAGGGTGTCCGCGCCACAGTGTTACAGCGCGATATCTCATGAACTAATGATGTCACGAAAAAGTGCTTATATGGAAATTGCAGGGCAAAAGAGGCCCTATGTTTTGGTAGAAGCAAAATTTTTTTATTGTTATTAATGTAAAAGATATGATGGTGAAGTTTCGTTTTTTAAATGGAACTATATATTTTTTTTCGATCAGGCGATAGTGCTTCTCAAGACGAATTCATCAAAGTTTTATGTACTTACCCGATTTTTATTAGTTTTCGAGATATTACGCTTAGAAATTTACTGATTTTCAGCAATGACGTCTCGGTTTGAATAGTAAGTTATAAAATCGGTCTTATTGTTGCGGTAAGTGCCGCGGGTTTGACTCTGCCTGCCGAAACTGATAGCCGAGGGTCTACGGTCCCAACGGTAAGTCCGAAGAGTACGAAACGGAAAGAATTGTCCATCATCCTCGATGCGGAAAACTTAGAGTGTAATGTGTGGACTTCAATGTTTCAAATCTTTTTTTTAATTTTTGTTGGAAATTAAATAGGAAAAATGGGTCAAAAGCCGGAATTTCGACTATTCCCTTTTACTACCTCCATGGGTGAGATAAGATGTTGAAACTCGGTGTGAAATATATTTCTGAATATACTATTGGCTGACGTATTGAGTGTTTAATTTGGCTCGAAGCATTTTTGACTACCGTATTTGGCTAGACCCTTTATGAATTTGAAAATTTCTTAAAATTATACATTTGAAAATTTGAAAATATAAACATGGTGGTACAGAAATACAGAAATTTCAAATTTCACACAGCAGTTCTCGCAAATGCATACCATTTGCACGTCCGTCCTGCATTTCCTTATGCGAGTCGTTGTCCATCGGTGTTCTAAATAATCGTAAGGATTTTGTTTAAAAAAGATATGTAGAAACTACTACATGTAGTAAAGTACTTATAATGGATAAAGCTGATATTCTGCACTGCACGAAAAATGTGTATAGTACCATAGCAGTACATACAAATACACCTAGAGTTGTATGTAAGTGCGCTATATCAAGTACAGTTGATAAAACAAACTTTTCCTGCTGGACGGTAGAACTTGTTCAAACATTTGCGAGTATTTATAACGAATCTGCTGGGCAACAGCAATTGCCGCCAACTTTGAGGCGAACGTATGGCTGCGACAGGGTGCGCCAGATTGCTAGCTCGTGACCGGCATATTCTCTAGACATGTATTTTCTTTACCTTATTTTCATTGCGTTGTATGCATTTTGCTTTAGTCCAATTCAGTGCTGACGTTTCAATAACGCATTATGTTATTTCTTGTTATAGTGTTATAATTTCGAATTGACTAGCTTTCGGTATTTTACGTTAACTCAGAAATTTCCAAACAATAAATAAGTTTATGTTCTGTTTTTCTTTTGATTGTTGACTGCGTGAAGCAGGAAACAAGTGCAAAATTTCTGTAAAGTTAGTTAATTTCTATTTACATTCGAAGCGGATAATTGCTGAAAAATTAAAATATTCTGAAAGTACTAGTTTTAAAATTCATAGATTTTCATTGGCCACCTACTTCATTAACAATGAATGTTCTCTCCTTGACAATTTTTATTACCATCTTTAAATTGATTTTGTTATTTTCATTTAACTCTGTTTACTTAAATTAGAAACTAACATAACAATTTGTAATTGAATCTTTTTTAGTTACTACTGCACGGCGAAATTTGGACCATTCTGATCTAACAAACGACATCACCCAATTGATACATGCCGATTTTAATGAAATTTTTATATGTTTTAGAACTCGAAAAAGAAATATGACACGTTTTGACTATTTGCATGTTCTGAGCACACTTAATACAATATATTTAATATAAAAGAATAATATACACGAGTACATGTTCGTTATGCGGGGGCATTGCGTGAACTACTATAGGCTCGATCGCAAAATGTAACACAAAAGAAATAACATAAAAATGCAGACTCTTTCGACCGAATAAGGAACACATATACATTTTATTCTAACACATATTAAGAGTACGTTTAAAAAGATATTATATTATAAAAATAAAGAAGTAGGATTTCTTTTAATTTATGTTTTACATTTGGATTTATATATTGGAAAAACAAATTTAATTTTTCTTGCTTTGCGAATTTCATCATCTGTCTTATAGAAAAAATTCTATTAAAACCATTTTTCTCCTTGATTATCATCTTTAAAGCAATTGGTACAGTAGTACGAGTGTAGGCGATATTGCAAATACGCATATTAATAAAAAGAAATCACTGTTTTTATTAAAAAATGTATAAGAATCAATTTCATTACGTAAGTATGTTATTAATTAAATATTTGTAGCAGATACTTCTTTATTTAAAAAATTGTTTAATTTAATTTTCCTGTATGTAATACAAAATTGTCGCTATCCAACAATTTCTTATACTATTAAAATTTACTAAAGTACTTCTCTTTCTATTATTGTTTATTGCTTGACGCTATATGTAATTACAGTGTATCTTCCTACATGTGTTCAAATATTAACCTAGTTGATGTTCTCGATAATTCAAGTTTACTTTGTGAGATATAATCAGTGGTGATGAGTATTAATTGATTAGACAGAAGAAATAAGTAGTATTAGATAATAAGCTTGAATAGAGAACTAGACCCATGGAGTATTTAGAAAAAAATAAGTAATTAGATTCCATAAAATATTAGACAGCATAAATAACTGTACGTACATACATAGGTAATCAGACGGGTTGTATGCATTGTGGTAGATATTTTTCTATAGTTCAATAACTAGTGTTTTGAGTACTAGGTGATAACTTTAGTAGGAAATTCTTCGACTATACAGGGTTTGTCCAATAAGTATCCGGACTGATTTTTTTCTGCTAGTTTGGTAGGTTAGGGAGCAATCTCTATTAGCTAGATCGATGCGGAAAGTTGTTATGTATAATAAAAATCTAGGTTCATTTGTTTTCCACCATTTGTTTCGTTTATATCGTGCTTGAAGTGGAAGCGTATTTAACGTTCGCGTCGAGAATCAAAATGCAACGAAACATCGAGCAGCGTTGTGCGATTAAATTTTGCGTTAAGCTAAATAAATCTGCTACGGAGACATTTAATATGATTCGTCAGGCCTACAAGGATGATTCCATGTCCAGAACGAGTGTTTTTGAGTGGCACAAAAATTTCAAAGATGGCCGTGAAGACGTTGAAGACGAGCAACGCGTTGGACGACCGTCGTCGTCCCGATCCGATACGAATGTCGACAAAGTGCGGGAAATTTTGAATTCCGATCGCCGTTTAAGCATTCGTTTAATTGCACAGGAATTAAATTTAACGAAATCCACTATTCATTCTATCGTAACCGAGGATTTGCAAATGCGAAAAGTGTGCGCTAAATTGGTTCCGAAGGTTTTAACAGAGGAACAGAAAGAACGCCGTGTGACGATTTCTCGTGAACTTTTAGAATGTTTGGAGAGGGATTCAAATCTTTTAGACAGAGTGATTACCGGTGACGAAACATGGATTTTTGAATACGATCCGGAGTCAGAAATGCAAAGTGCTGAGTGGCACACAAGCGGCTCTCCTCGACCGAAAAAGGCTCGCATGAGCAAGTCAAGGATAAAATCGATGCTTATTGTCTTCTTTGACGCAAAAAGTGTTATCCACAAGGAGTTTGTGCCTGCTGGACAAACAGTGAATGGCCAATTTTACGCAGAAGTGCTCGAACGTTTGAGACTTAAAGTACGCCGCGTACGAAGGGAGATCGGGAATTCCTGGATGCTCCATCACGACAACGCGCCAAGTCACACGTCGTTAATTGTGAGACAGATACTGACGAAGCATAACATCACAACACTACCCCAACCTCCCTACAGTCCAGATATGGCACCCTCTGATTTTTTTCTGTTCCCTCGCATTAAAAAAAGCCTTAAAGGACATCGTTTCGGGACGATTGAGGCGGTTCAAGCAGCTTCGACGGAGTGCCTGAACAGTCTTACGCTTGCCGACTTCCAGGAAGCGTATAAACAATGGAAAACCCGCTGGCAACGGTGTATTGATGCAGGAGGGGCATACTTTGAAGATTATTAACTCAATGTACGTATATCTTCAACGCACTTCATTTTAGGACATCAATCCGGATACTTATTGGACAAACCCTGTATATTATTATGACATAGAGCATCATAGTGGAAAGGATATGAAAAGAACATAAGATACAATAATGCATTTTTAACATTTTTAAATTTCTTTTTTAATAAAAATTATTGTTAACTCCTTTTTATTACATTATTGCAAATGCCACATACTATATATTAGCAGTATGACTTAAAAACTGTATAATTTCCAACAGATTTATAGCTGGGATTTCAGAAGAATGCAGGTTTAAAAGAAGTGAATGAAATTAAACAGTCCAGATGTCAAAGAATAATTAATTGTTTTATATTATATAATTCCTAGGCATTATGTGACTATTTACAGAGTGACAACAAATTTACGAACAAGAAGCATCTCGAAGATGTATATCCTTAACGAATTTGCCATCGTCATTCCCAAATGTTGATTTTAATATATATTTTTCTTTTAGCACGTGCAATAGGATTATATTAAATAAAATATGTATAATGTGTGTATTCTTACATTCTAGTTGTCAATATTATTTTTCGTTTTAATGTTGTTTAACTTAGGAAAGTATTTGATGTATAAATTTACAAATCGTGCAATAAAATCATTTTGAATCTTTACAATTTGGTAGTTAATGAGTTGAAAATGGTATAATAGTTTTCGACTTATTTCGAGACGAAATGGAAAAAGTAATTGCAATTTTTAGAAAAGAAAAACTGTGAGAGATAATATAGAATTTTCCTTTAAAACGTTGTATAATGTTAATAAAACCACGAAATAAACATTCACCAATGTTATTTTTAACATTTATTTATTTCGTTTTCTTATATGTTAATCAATGCATAACAATGCAGCAAGTAACACGCATATAATATACATATGTATACATATCGTTGAAATTATTACAGTATCTAGCGTAGTAAAAAGTGTCTCTATTTTTTGTTAATTTCTAGCACCATTTGAATTTGTTATATGTCTATTATTGTTTGCTCTGACCACTTTTCAAATCTACGGATGTTCTTCAAGGCGAAAAAGCTGTCAACTGACGAAAATGGAACAGGTTAAATTGTGTCATTACTATTTATCACAAGTCGGGTGTCGTTTATTTGATGGCTTGGAAGACATTTCCGATTGAAACCAGCCCCATCTACGTCAATTGAAACTTTCTAGGACGCTCTTTTCGACAGTATCAGTTTATCTTGTAACATCCTGGAAGTCCGCAGGTTTTTCGAGCACGTTATAAATTGCGCGCATAACAGTAAAAACACTTAAAAATTGTTTATTTTAATTTATGACCTGTCTAGGCATCCACAAAATTCTTTTACTTTAAATTAGTAGAGAATGAATAATTTAATTATAGGATAATAGAATTTATGATGACAAAATCGATTTTAATCAGTGTTCGGTCCAAGTGCCGACCTCTAGTGGAGCATAAAAATTTGTAGGGTAATTAATCGACATAAATTATCGACATGTATTATAATTATCGACAAAAAATCGGTCAGTAACACCTCAGGATGAACTCAGGGCACGCCGTGGCGCGCGATCGCCGGGAGAGGTGAAACAAACGACAATCTACGGCATGTCGAAGCTTGCAAAGAAAGACTACGTTTTCTCGTTCATTCGGTAGGAATCGCTCGACCAGTACGAACGTACGTTATAACGTAAACTGTAACCATCGATAAATAAATTCGCAATAAATACCATTTTCAATAAGACTCCTCCTGCCAGAGTTAAGCATTCTGTAAAGACTCGCATTTCGGGACGCTACAGTCAGTTTTAAAAATGGGAATTGACGTATGGTTGCACTAACGTTTGTGTGTTTAAACGAATGTTTCTTTTTTTTTCAAATTTTCAAATGTATAAATTTCTGAAAATTTCAAATTCTTAAAGTTCTAAATTTTCAAATCTCCATATTACAAAATTCTTAAATTTTAATGTCCCAAATTCTCAAGTTTACAAATATACGAATTTGCATACATCCAAATTTTGAACCCCGAATTTCTAAATCACCAAATTTAAAATTTCTATATCGGTATATTTAAAAATTTTCAAAATTCTAAATTTCTTGAAGTTGAAAATTTGAAATTAGACTTTAAACTTCCTACTGACATGATATAAATGTTATTTCGTAGTATTTTTATGTCATCAGATCGTACCGGATTATCGCTCTTTTGAAATTAACTTCTTTCTTAAAAATTAATAAATATTTTTTGGATATCTTTTGCATATCTTGCATATAATGTAGTACATTGTGTACTACATTAGTACATTGTGTAGTACATTGTGTACTACATTAGTTCTATCATTTAAGAGTATCTTTTTTTATTACACCAATTTGCCTTGTTGTCAATTTCCCTTTGTTAAAGAACATTCCATTTCACATAAGTATCAGTGCTACCAGTACGCGCCCATAACGCGGAACAGATATGATATCTAACTCGGACCCCATATTTTTATAGAGGCACCTATGGACCTTCAACTTCTTTTTTTAAATAAATTAGTGTAAAAAATGTATAACAATACAATTTCCCGAATATTACGTATGGAAATCAGACATGCACCGAACGGAAAGTATAAAATGTACGTATAACTTCAACAACTGTAGTATTTTTCCACAAGCAAAATTAAAAATTCCAGTTTATCCGTATTTTTTCTTTAACCCCACAGTTTATGTATGTGAAATTTAATCAAAATGGTACAACATTTTATTTTAAAAATTTGCAAAATTATGCTAATTTTTAACATTTTTTAAACAAATAAATTTTTCAAAAATCCACTTACGCCATATTATTGATCTTCTAAAACAGAAAAATTTTCACTTTGAATTTTTTGTCTAGACCTAATAGTTTCTGAGATATTCGAGAAAATATGTTTTGCAACCCCAATTTTGGGGGCTATTTTCACCCCTTCGGCATAGACGATGGCCGATAAAAAAAAATACGTGTCAAATATTTTTTTGCGTTCTATATCATATTCAAAGCGCATCAAAATCGGCGTGTGTCGATTGGGTAATGTCCCTTGTGAGATTGCTTCGCACTTAAAGAGAAGACTACGAAAACTGTTTCAGGCGCCAAGCGAACTCGCAGGTAATGTTGAGTAAAGTTATGTCCTCGTATCAGGAATTCTTATGAAACAATCGTTGCCTAGTCCAGATTTAAGTAAATGGATACAAGCTATGGCAGTCAGGGTAAATTAATTATAAAAAATGATATGTGCATCGTGGTTCCTCGACCGAAAAATCGTGAAGTTCTCGGGATTCGGATGATATTAACCCCTTGCGCTATGGCTTATTTGTCAGGTGCGTCAGTCGAACTGACTAATTACAGCTACAATATTAAAACAGACAAAAAAATTGAAATATTATTTCAATATGTTATTATTCAACTGTTGACTATGCAAATTACAGGTGGACTTGAACTACAAATTGAAGCGTATTAAAAATTTAAGTAAAATTGATCACGGCCGAAGTACGAGTGCATCACGAGTCTGACTCGTCAAAATAGTGCAAGGGGTTAAGAAATGAATGTCAACCGGATCTATCGAGAAAAAGAAAACGCGTCTCATCTCTCAAAGGTTTTCATAACGTCCAAAAATTCATTTTAATCAAACATTCGCTCCAGTTGCTAAGTTGAGCTTTATTCATCTTTTAATCGCAATAGCAGCGCGTAACGGAATGTCTGTTGAACAACTCGACATCACGATAACGTATTTGAATGGCGTGCTTGAAGAGGGGATATTTATGTTGCCACCTAAGATGCTGAACAAAGCTTTGGAAGCGCACATTAAGTCGGAAGGCACAAACAGTGAAATAAAATTAAGGCAAAACGTATGCTAAACGTGCTATTGTTTAGAGACTGAGTCGTCTGTCTTCTAAAGAAGTCCCTCTACGGTCTGCGATAGGCTAGAAAATGTTAGTACAACCGACTGGACAATACTCTAAAGAAATATGGTATGTCACCCTGTCACGGAGACCCTTGCGTGTATCATGCTAGTCAAGGGGAAGATTTACTACTGATGGCAGTATACGTCGACAACATTACTGATGAAGAGGAATCTATCGCAGGAATTCAATGGCAGAAGTGAAGGACCTCGGCAGTGTGGGTTACTGTCTGGGTATCAAATTTGCTCGTCAGGATAAGATCACCATGCATCACAAGGAGTTCATGAGGCAGATCTTATTATATATCATTTTTGTATGACCGAGTCCAAGCTAGCCGGCACGCCTGTCGATTCGATCGTGACGCTCATGGACCGTGTGCTGTCCGCGCACGTTTATTAAAAAAAAATTAATGCGTTGAATAATATTTGAAAATGAGTCCGAACGATTGACTCGTATTCGACGTCCTAAACGGTTGACTGGTAAATATTACTAAGTCCGTAGCGAATGACTTTCGTAAAATTTCTAAGTCCGACTTAGATGACTTTGCTCTTGATTCTTTTTACGTCCGGCACGATTGACGTTAGTAAAAATTGTTAGTCCGCATCGAGCGACTGTTGTATGAATTCTTCTGTGCGACTGTTAAATGTTCTGATCGACTGTTAGTTATGTTCTGCCTTTAGCTCTCGATCGTGCGAGCTAAGGAGCCCTGGCGAAAGTTTCGGAAACACGTTGATTGATCATTTTTGAATTTCCAATCAACGTGTCCTTTGACTTTCTTCCACCCTTCCATTACGCCCTTAGCGCGTTTCTTTAGGAGGGTGGGACGGTACCAGAGCGTACGTGAGAAATTCGCAAGTCCGGCAACGCCGGGGTTTTTCCTCTGGGTCTCAGGCCCGATGGCCGTAAAGTACCGTAACGAATGTACCGTCTAAATGACCCTTCAGAATTACCGAATTTATGACAGGAATTGACTATCGAGGACGAAACGAAACTAAAAATTTAACGCTATTGTACGAAAAAAGGTAAAAATGAATATTGCAGGAAATAAGGAAAAAGTCTTTCTCAAAAATAGCCTTTGTCGCGGACCTATCATAAACTCTTCAAGCGGAATCCTCATTTAGAACAGACCGAAAGGTGAACCTAATCGTGTCGAGAGTTGGTCGATGCTATGATGTACCTGGCGGTTACTATGAGGTCAGACAACGCGTTTGCGGTTGAATAATTTGAGTCAATTCAACAACTGTTTTGGATTTACTCGCTGGATAGCCGTATTACGCTATTTGAAGAGAACTATGAATTTTGGATTCTCCTTCTGTTCAGATTCCGATTCACTAAAGGGATTCGTGGACGTAGACTGTGGAAACTATTTGCTTGATAGACGGTCATTCATGGGATATGTTTTCATACTGAGTAAGGCGGTCATGGACGTCAAAGAAACAAAGGACACTAGCGCTCTCATCAACTAAGGTCGAATACATGGCTGTCACACAAGCTGCGAAGGTGTCCATATATGTATACATAACTTCTTAAAGGAATTGAGACTCCCGAATCTCACGAATATTGTGTTACATGTATAACGACAACCTGAGAACCAAAGGAGTGGCGCATAACGCATCATTCACGGCTAGAAGCAAGCATATTGACTTGCGACATAATTTCGTTCGAGAAGTCCTGAAAAATCGGGAGATAAAGATAGAATACATCCCAATACAGAATATGCCTGCGGATATAATGACCAAGGGTCTTCCAGGGCCGAAACATAAGAAGTGCTCCAAAGCAATAGGAATTGAAGCGGTTTCTTTTGAAACGTGCGGCTTAACGTGTGTCTCAAGGGGAAGTATTGGCGATAGAAGTACATTCGCACCACAGGGCAATACACGCATAAATATATCCGTCCCCACCTAACGACAATTAATATTAACTTTTATGTCATTATAGGTTTCATCTCGCGCTCATGTGTTTTATTTGAATTTTAACATTTAACATTTTCGCGTGGTTGAATTATGCACATTGTATTACATTTTGTGAATAAATCTTTTGTTCTTTATATATTGTATCACGTCACTTTCTCTCTCAGAACAAAGAATACTGGTTGATCAAACTACACGTCGTACCATTTTTTTTAAACGTAAGACTTTATTTTAAAGATCTTTTTCAGTTATACGATAATACCAAAAACATCTAATACGATAACATAAATAATATTTCCATATCAAAGGGTAAACTCGAATAAGAAACAATAATTAGTAAATGCATTTTTTTAGATCAATAACGTGCAACTCGAGCACAAATGAATTACTAAAAACATTGTATGCTTTTTTAATTAAAGTTTTATTTAAACAATCCAATTGTTTTCTAATATAAGAATTATACTGTACTGTGGAGCTATTTGTATTATTTTACATTAAAATAAGCAAAGAGTATACATTAAAGTGCAGTAAATATTGTTTGTGTTTCCTACATAAATAACTTTATTAGAGAAACGTGTCTGTTTTTATAACGAAAGATGAAACATGCTACTTTCCGTGGTCAACTATTTAAATATGCTTTTTGGGGCGAAAAATGAAACGTGACACTTTTTTACAACGGCAACGAACGTGCTGCTTTTCATACTACAAATAAAAAGTGCTATTTTTTGCAGCGTATACCGTATTATATTTCGAAAAGTATGATATGTATAAGAATATGGGGTGATTATTTATTTAAATAAAACAGAAACTTCATCAAAAACAGAATCTTCAAAAAGTAGTTCTTCTTCGAAGTGAAAGCGAAAAGATTTTTCTAAAACGCACAGTAAAACTGGCGCCCACTTCCTGAAGAATAAAATAATTTTAAGAAAAAAAATACGCCGACTTCGAAATGCACTAAAAAGTATAAAATAATTTCTATTTGCTAATGAAGTAATTTCTATTTCATTCAATCATACAATTACGTAACAGATATGAATGAAACCTATTTACTCGTTAGGTAGTATATTAAATACATTTCAACCTTTTCGGAGGCGGCGCATAATTAAAAGATTTTCTTGAACATGTCAACCTTTGGACAGCCAAACATAGGCAAAGCTTGTATAGCTATTTTTTTTCTATACATATAACTCGACAGCACGCCGCGAAGTAGGTGTTAGTGCGTATAGAATGTAACTATGGTCTATCTAGATTCATAGAGTATGCGACGGAAAGACTCGATCGCCGCATATACTATAAAGATAGAGCCCATCTGCCGCAAATTTGGTAATTCCCGCGTCGTGGGCTCCGTTTATAGGTTCTTAGATCCCTGGCTTCCACATGCGAACGAAGTCGATTCAATTTCATTTATATCAGAAACGTTGCGAAATGAAGATGCAGTCGTTACATTTACGTATATTACCAGATATATCTATAATGGTTCGTATTCTTTCTCAGGATTTATTAATTTCCAATACGCCATACCACAATCAACTGGTTATTGGCAATAACGTTTACTGAGGTATTTTTAATTTTGCGCCGCCTTCGAAAAGGTTGAAATGTATTTAATATACTACCTACCGAGTAAATAAGTTTAATTCATATCTGTGACGTAATTGTATGATTGAATGAAATAGAAATTACTTCATTAGCAAATAGAAATTATTTTATACTTTTTAGTGCATTTCGAAGTCGGCGTATTTTTTTTCTTAAAATTATTTTATTTCACGCTTTTTAATAGAATGGGGAGAATTGTATAGGATACTGTGAGACATTTCTTACATAACAATACCAAAGATTAGGATTTTGCAATAACAATAGTTATTATACATGTATACTGATTTTCGGCCGACAAGACGTGTTTGTAGAAACAGTAGAAAATCGGCGACTGCATGTTGACTCATACACCACCAGACACGGAGGCATACGTAGCATTCAATATATTAGTAACAATAGTTTTTCGCTAATAACTCGAAAACTAAAGCTTCCTCTTAATTGCGGATAAGGAAAAAGATGTTCAGAATCGTGCCCCTGATAACATATTTAAAGGACATTAAAATCGTCCAAAGTTGATTTCAAAACTTTTCAACAATTTTTCGTTAATATCTCGAAAACTAAAGCTTTCCGCGAAATTTGTATATGAACAAAATTGTTCAGAATCATGTCCGTGATAAGATATTAAAAGCGCACTAAAATCGAGAAAAGTTTATTTAAAAAGTCGCCGGTTTTTTTGCAATAACAATACTTTGCAATTAAAAAATGCAAAATTTTTTGATAATGGTACGAATGGGGAGTCAGAACCTACCAGATGCAAAAAGTTTCGTTCCGATCGGTCCATCCAGCTAGGCGTAATCGGCGGGCACACATAGGAAAAAAAAATATACTGATCGAATTGAGTAACCTCCTCCTTTTTCGAAGTCGGTTAAAAAAATAACAGTTTGGGTCTGCACTTGGCCTTTAGGTATACACCTGGGACCCATTGATTCTAGAGAAAAAGTTAAGGCTTTTCTTTATTGTAGACGCAGTGAGTCTCAACACATAGATTTATTTTTGTTTATTAATTAAAATGCAAATTCAATAATATGTAATATTTTCATTTAATTGTTGTTATAAATAGGATTAATATGTGTGCAATATTAACAATGCTGCATCACACAAAATTACTCTACACTATTTCACGAACACCTGTAAAACGGACCTTTGGACTCAATTTTTTCAAGAACGGGGCATATGTTACAAATAAGCTAGATACACACAACTTTTACGTCTTGAAATTTACTACCCACGAGTATTTCATAAACTATAATTTAGAATTATTATGTAGCATTAGTGAAAAATCAATAAAAAGAAGAATATTTACAAGTATGTTCGCAAGATATTTTATTCAACGTAAATGCGTGTAATGGATCGGAGACTGTTCTATTCTTTCACGCCTTTCTGCTGTATGTTTTTGTTTTCCGAGGGTGGATTTAATTCCCTCCTCTGAAGTCACTTCGATTTTAGGCAGGAGAAAACATTGTAAATTATAAACTTTTCCCGAGCTGTGTTGACCGCGCGACTGAATAAGTCATAACGAGACATGGCTGGCAGTGTTTATGGTAGGGTAACTTATTCAACTATGACCGCGTAAAAAGTGTCAAATAGTTTTGCTAGCTTACAAATTTAATGTAGGCTTAATTCTCTACACCTAAAATTTGTTTTTATATTGTTTAAATAATCGTTTGTATACCTTAAACGAGTATTGCTGCGTTGCTTGTAATGTTACCACAGGCGAAAAAAAACTTTCTTTTACCATGCAGAGTATAATAAATATTGAAATTTCGTTCCATTTTTATTTACACATATCAATCAATTATTAATTTATTATTAATATTTTATAATAAACTCCTTTGTAGTGAAATATGATTTGATTATATGTTGTAATGGATTTTGTATGTAAATTTTTTCTAATTTTTCTAGAGTAAGAAGAAATTACACTTTAAACTTTTAATGTATTTGCAGCATTAGATAAAAGATCAAACTATATTTTACATTTGAAAGTGTCATAAAGTAGCTATTTATAAAAAATATACAATGCTTTAAACGTCAGCATGGTGAAGTTATATATCTATCGTCGATCAGTTAATAATTAGTAATGAACAATTAATAATTAATTTTTAATAACGAAAAACTTCTAGAATCAGAACATTTACAGAAAACTGCTCAAGAAAAATCGCATACAAAACTAAATATTGAAATAGTCAACGAAACTTACATCCAACGTGATATACATAATCCTATTAACTAATAATGACAATGTACTAATAAATACAAGTTGATGTGCGTTATTGTATTGATAGTACAGTATATATGTATAATATATATACTCTATGGTTCTCAGTCACTAATCACAAATACATGAAAGGTATCACAGTGTTCACCGCCAAATTTTATCAATATATTTTATACGCAAAAGTAAGAGAAAGATATTATATTAACATAGGATTTTAAACACTTTATTAAAAGATTATAACAAAAATATAACATGATTCAGAATATTTTGTTTTTCGATGCAACCTAAATCTGTTCTAGTTTTATATACAGGGTGTTCAGAGATTTACTAGCCAGCGTTTTTCTCGTAAACGACTGGTACGAGAAAAAAATGAAAGAGGAAAAAGTGGTAGTGTTTTTTATAATCAACATAAAGAAGTATATATTTTTTTCGTGTTTATACTATTTTTGAGATATGAAGCTAACCTTCAGTTTTTTTAATGGAATGGTATGTATTTTTTTATACCATCTGAAAGGGCATATCGAAACGAATTCAATGATGTACCATATCATGATCTTGAGACTCATTCAGAGTCAAAAACAAACGAAATATTTGAAATATTTTGTATTACTGTACTTACCGGTATTTCTTACTGATACATTTACATTTCTGTAACGTCCCCGGGAATATCACATTAAATCCAGTCGATAAATAAAGAAACATACTAATGCGTATATTTTTTTCTATTCTATTATGGACCGCAAATTACCGACTGCACCATAAAAATTCGCGTGGTAATGGGATGGGGTAGCTCACGCGTGCAACATTGTTAAGAGTAGATCACCGATCGATGGCGCGCGCGTTAGTTAGAAAGAGACAGAAGATATACTTCGAAACAGAATTATTATAAATTATCATTTAAATGTTTATATTATATATAATATTAATTATTCACTCATTATAAATTGCGTTATATTGTTAGCTATTATTTTATGTATTGTTTGCGATTAATTATTTCTTCTATTGCAACACTTATAATTTGCGTATCTAAAAATTATTAAAAATACGATTTAACGGGAAAACTTGTGAGAAACTAATTAATAATAAATCAAAGCGTATTTTTATTAATCAAACTAATATATATTTGCTACTAAATAAAGCGTAATAAAAGAGTAACTACTTTTTGAGCGGGAAAAACCCATGATTCTCTGGGTATAAAAGGGCATGCAGCAGAGGCTGCGAGAGCAGAACAATCTTTGAAGTACTACGTGCCGGACCTCTTAGAAAGCGACGAACTGGAGCAGTTTTAACTGGTAAGAGCCTACAAGATTGTTAATTTTGACTGGACAGCGGGTATCAGCCATTTGGATACTCGATCGTTGGGTAATTCTAGCAGCTAGCTAACGCAAGCTCCCCGTTCAAACGATCTTGTCTCTGAAACTCCATAAGGAGTGTGCTATGCTCAGCCCCAGAAAGAACTAAGACATCAACGAGAGCTCACCAGTCACTCATAAATGTGGGAATAAAAGAATGACAGTGTGGGAATGAGAGAATGACGCTGCGCGGGAATGAGAGAATGATGCTGTCAGTAACCAACTGACCGAATGTCGATAATAATTAATAATTAATGTCGTAATGAATGATATTAGAATATGTGTTTTGTCATTGTGCGTAAGAGTTACCGACGTTTACCGACGTTTCAAGGTATTTTAGAGCGAGCGGGATTGATGAGTTTTTTCCGAAAAGCCAATCGGGAAAAAAGAGCGTTGTTGATTAGAAACCGGGTCGTAAGAGAAGACGTATTAGAAAAATAGGCGTAAAAGTCGAAAAAAGTCGTGAAGGTTCGGTGTTTATTAAAAGATTGTAAAAGTCGTTTATTTTTAAAAGTTCTGTGTTTTGCTAGCGTTAGAGTTAAGTTTTGTTTGTTAATGTTCGTGTTAAAATTTGTTCCTTGTTAAATAATAAACGGAGTTTCTTTCTTTTGCACAAAACCGAATCAAAACGGTGCAAAACCATTCTTATCATTTTAATTCCTACATATATAAATTTCTTGTTTTTCTAAGTTATTAACTCGCCGTCAGATTCTCGGAGTTCGCTCTGGGTAGTTTAGTAGCTAACTAACGCAGGCTCCCCATTATTGAACGGCTTGGTCTCTGAAGCCCGTGTCTTTTGGGTGGCGTTTCGGTAACTTCAATAAATAATTAAAGTCGAATCATTTCTATTTGCAACCCTGTTGGTCACACGTCGATTACTTGATTCTTGCATCGTTGGGTAATTCTAGTAGCTAGCTAACGCAGGCTCCCTAATTATGCGATCAGGTTTTGGGTGCCAATTTGTGCTCTGACAAAAAGGGCCATGAATCTAATTAGTTTAGAGTCAAACAAGGAGTAACTGTTCCACGTCTAATACAAATTTTAGAATTTTTGTAATTAACCAGATATTGTTCTGTCAGTTTTGTTAGGATCTAGATCCACCGTAAAATTGCGTTATTTTCTTGCGTTGCGTACATCATTATAAAACCGCGTAACTGAAGTAGTTAGCTACCGTGATTTGCGATTTGCGATATCAACAAGTCTAGTATACTCCATCTTGCTTATAGAATTCAGTCACACATACATTTTTATATTTACTAAAGTAATTGTTAATTATAACTCTTTTTCTCATCATTATTTGAATAAACCTAATTAATGAAAGGTATTAACCTGTAGATTTCACTCTTTAACCACACGCCACCACGATCCCACATTCTTTTAGAATTAGTTATAGTAAAAACGAGTCGCTTAATAGGCAAAAGCCGCTCTTGCTTCATAAGTGCTGTAAAATACCTGAGCCTAGTACCAGGGACGTTACATTTCGTGTTCAATATGGTTTCCATTATCATAACACCATTATCATGACCTAATCATAACATAAAACCACCAAATATGCTTTCTAGCTAATGAAAACCACATTGAACACGAAATGTAAACATATCACTAAGAATTATCGGTAAGTACAGTAATACGAAATATTTCAAATATTTCGTTTGTTTTTGACTCTGAATGAGTCTCAAGGTCATGATATGGTATATCATTGAATTCGTTTCAATACGCCCTTTCATATGATATAAAAAAAATATATACCATTCCATTAAAAAAACTGAAAGTTACCTTCATATCTCAAAAAATAGTGTAAACACGAAAAAAATATATACTTCTTTATGTTGATTATAAAAAACACTACCACTTTTTCCTCTTTCATTTTTTCATACCAGTCGTTTACGAGAAAAACGCTGGCTAGTAAATCTCTGAACACCCTGTATAAAAGGTATATAAATATTCTATAAATAAAAATAATGAAACAGTATTGTATAAATATTGACTATTAAATGATTTATTGGAAGATTATAAGGAATATATAACGACCAATTTTCTTCTTACAATAGAACATGGATAATTATATACTTCCATATTTTTAGAAATAATTTTTAATAATGCATTCAATAATCAATGTATACAATACCATTTTTTCTTTTTTGTGTTTATAGAATATATGATTTTGATGAACAAAGCAGTCTATTGCCATTTCGTATGCCAATGTAACATATTTTTCTTATTTTTACGAATAAATTATGTATGTTGATGAAGTTTGATCGTAAAGAACTGGGACACCCTGTATTTTTTAAGCTTGTCAGCATACTTTTCGCAGTGACTGCATTGTTAAAAATGCAGAAGAACTTTAATTTATTGTGCCTGTTTGCAGTAATTAAGAAATTCCGACTTTCGTTACGCTGATTAACCACACTTGATAATCCATAATGAATAGCTGTACTGAATTTTGGACCTGACCAATTCCCTCCGGGTAGGCAACCAGATAAGAGGTATAACGTACAGATTAAGGGCTCAACGTTAAACCAGCCTTAAACAGACCAATGCCAACAGACCGTTTGCCCAAATAGTCTAATCCTGGTGGACCTATGTATGCGGATGCTCGCATACGTAATTAGGCATTAGAGCATCGACATCGACCGATAGTACTAGAAGCTTCTTCATACGATGAATAGCGAGTTTCTTCGTCTCTCCAGTAGCTTGTCGATAGGACACCACAAACAGATCCTGATTGATACGATAACGTCACGTACTCTCCATCTCTAACCAATTTCTAATTACGTCCTTATGGAATGTCAGCGGAAACATTGAATTGGTTATCAATGTTCGGCAAGAAAATATAATTTCGTAGAAATGTAGTAACTGATATATGTGATTTGAATCTTTCTGAAGGAGCATTGTATGTACTTATAAGAAATTCGAGTAACTTATATATGTACAATGGTGAACGGAACAAATAGTAGGTAGAGACAATTAAATATAATAAATTAATTACAATTTCATTTTACAACATTCATCCTAATATTCAAAGTAGATAAACGGACATAAATGAACTTTATATTGGTTAGTGTAACTAATTTGAATAAGATCTCATAAACATTATAATGGAGATCGGGGTCAATGAACATTGTGAGATTGAAAACTTTTTTGTTTAAAGCAATTGTTAGAAAATATAGCGTTTGAAATGTATCAACGACGTAGAGTTGAGTACAGAATTAATTTTTACTTTCTTTGCATTTTTTGGCACAATCAGTGATTTCGTTTTTTGAATATAAATCTTTTTTTTTCCAAAAGGCCAATACTGGTAAATAAATAATTGTTATTATTTATAGACATGGTTGTTAGAAAAACAAAAACTACAAGGAAGACTGAAAGGAACTAGTGTACCGATTTGCCAAGAAAACTGTA
The DNA here is from genome assembly GCF_050947335.1 of Megachile rotundata. Taxonomy (NCBI): domain Eukaryota; kingdom Metazoa; phylum Arthropoda; class Insecta; order Hymenoptera; family Megachilidae; genus Megachile; species Megachile rotundata. The sequence continues at coordinate 1,458,725 of NC_134992.1, forward strand.
CACGTTCTATTTTAGCGGAAATGCGTTTTTATTATCGTGTGACCGTTTTCAATGTTTGGGTGACTCTGAGGCCCTGTCCCATTCCGCTATCCCTGCAACGTACGTCTCACAAGGGACATCATCAAGGTGTTACACGCGGATTTTAATGAAATTCACATATGTGGTAGCTTTTCAAAAATCATTTGACACGTATTTTTTTATATCTGCGGACATGCATGTTGAGAGGGTGGAAATAGCCCTCAAAGTTCGGGGTTGAAAACACATTTTCTTTAATATCTCGGAAACTAGAGGGTGTAGGAAGATGAATTTTCTTTTAAATTGTGTAGTTTTTAGTCAAGAATTTAGTCAGTGACAAAAACTTCGGGAGAAATTATTTATTTAAATAATATATTAAAAAATTGGATTTTTTTCAATTTTTCACCTTAAATGCAGTTCGATTTTTTTGCAGCTTTGTATACTAAAAATATGGATCAAAATAGGGGACACGTGCTTTTGGAATTTTTTGTTTATTGCAATTTAGTAATAATTATTACATATACAATTTTCTCCTACTTTTTGCGGAGAAATGAATTGAGATTTGTTTTCGAAGAGGACGAGCCCTTTTTATACGATAATTTGTCATGTTTTTAACAATTGGACAATATCAGATGTTTATTGTTCCATCGGTAGCTCGGGAAGGTCCAGCGGGCAGGTATAAATCCGCTACCGTATCAGTCGTCGCTAAACGGAACATAGATTTCTATGGCCAATGAAACTTTCAGCCGAAGGTATAAGTTTATTTATTTATTTATAAGTTTATTTAAGAAATTCATTATTAATGTCAAATAAATAAACTTATACCTTCGACTGAAAGGTTCATTGGCTATAGAAATCTATGTTCCGTATAGCGACGACTGGTACCGTAGCGAGTTTATACCTGCCCGCTGGACTTTCCCGAGCTACCGATGGAACAATAAACATCTGATATTGTCCAATTGTTAAAAACATGACAAATTATCGTATAAAAAGGGCTCGTCCTCTTCGAAAACAAATCTCAACTCATTTTTCCGCAAAAAGTAGGAGAAAATTGTATATGTAATAATTATTACTAAATTGCAATAAAAGTATTTTGTCGTATGAATTAATTAATAATATTATTAATTTATTAATTAATCAATACTTGAAGTCTACAAAACTGCCTGCGGTATGAGTCCGCTAAAAGGGGTGCTCCTGTCGTTTCCAAGTAGATCCGATGAAGTGTCGAGGCAATGCCGGCGGGGTCTTCGGACCCTGGTAGGGCCTCCCAAGCCGGTAAGGCTCGCACCGAGGATTGAAAACGGAGGCGGCGGGGGCGAGTGAGAACGTCTGAAATCAAGGTGTATAGGCAACCGTGCCGAGGATTGCGTGGCTGCCCAGACGTAAAACAGGGCAGTCTTGAACGGTTCCCTCGGGGGTACCTGCCGACCCCCTCGAGTATTCAATGGCTTGCCCGGGCATGGCGGCTCTGCCCGGGTCGACCCACAGACCGACCACTCTCGTGGGATCTATTATGGACTGTTCAATTAAAACAAACACAAAACAAGATGTGGCCGCCATCTCAAAAAGCGGCCAACCAGCAGAGGAAGGAGGGAGCACCAGGGTTGGAGAATGCACCCTTGTGATTCCGGTCGTAAGGTGCAGTGAAGCACTGAAGCCGCACGCAGTGAAGCTGGTGAAGCAGGGTGAAATACCAGTCCTGGGAAATAAAAACCGCCCTGGAGTGACTACCAGAAGCTCCAGCATTGAAGTGACCCCTACAAACTCGGGGTCAGAGTCGGCAACAGCCAGCGGCAGGGAGTCGCGGCAAAGGAAGCGGACGGCTGTGGACAGCAGCGCCAGAGTGGCCTCTGACGCGTGTCGGGACCGAACGCCGGTACCGGCCAGGAGGAGGAAGAGGACAGCAGCCGCGACTGAAGACGCGGACTCAGACTCCGACTCCTCAGTGATCTCCGTGGGGTCTTGGGAGAACACGAAGTCGGCGAAGCGGAGGTGACGCTCGACAAGGAGTTGAGGATCGACGACCCCACATATCCGATCCCCTGCCCTAGCAGGAGTAGCAAGCCCCTTCCCGATGTTGTGGACTTGATGAGGGAGGCTCGGAGAATCCCAACGGCGGATCTAGCGGCGGAGGTGCAGCGCAGGACAGAGCTCCTTCAAAGAATAGCGGCATTCTCCTCCAACTTGAAGGGCTCATCCATCCATAAGTTGAGGGAAACGGCCATAGTTGTCCAGGCCTACAACGCCGAACTGGCAAAGAGGCCAACGATGCTGGAGAACGGGTCTCGCGCCGAGGAGGAAATGGAGTCTCTTCGCTTCAGGTTAAAGCTGGCGGAGGAGGAGAGACAAAAGATGAACGCAGATATGGAGGCGCTAAAGAGGCAAGTCGAGCTGCTCAGGGGGATCCCGGCAGCCGCGGCCACCGAACGAGCAGAATTCATCGTCCCTTCTGCTCTTCCTTCCGTGGAGCCAAGGAGAGCAACAAGGAGGAGACTGTTCTCCACGTCCTTCTCTGGAAGAGAAGATGTGAAGAGAAGACAGATGGGAGAGCCTACTGCGGTTCCCCCGGAGGCGACCCCGTCCGAGATGTGGGATATGGCAGGAGAGGCACCAGCGGTCCACATGGATGTGGAGGGGCCGCAGCCAGAGATCGCGCCAGAGGAAACGATGGTGGTGACTGATGTAGTTCCACCAAAGCCAAGCCCACGGGGAGTGAGGAAAGTATCGCCGAAGGGAAACAACCCAAGGCCACACGAGAAATAGGAGGAGCCAGCGCAAGGGGTCAACCCTGCGGGCGCGAGTGGAACTGGTGGCCAAGGAACTGGGCTGAAAGCAGTCGTGGCCCAGCTAATGATGAAAGTGGAGGAGCTCGCCGCGGAGATCCGCGGGAGGGGGAAGAGGCCGGAGGATGGAAGGCGTGCCCAAGGAACAGCCCCCTCGAGGGCAGCATCAGCCTCCTCGAGGGGCGTGTCCAGGACGGCACAGGGGAGGGGCCCACCGAAACCCTCTCCTGGTCCTGCCCCAAACCCCTCAGGACCTCAACTAACAAGGGACCATCCCGAAGTGATAATCTCCGATTTTGATGAAACTTGGATATAATGTAGTTCTCGAAAAAATATTCGACACGTATTTTTTTTTAGCTGCTATCATTCATGTTAAGGGGGTGAAAATAGCCCTCGAAGTTGGGGGTTGAAACCATATTTTTGGGAATATCTCCGGAACTAAAGAAGATAATTGAAATCCTTTTTTTGTAAATTGTTCGTCTTTAGATAGGAAATGTTTGTGCGAAAAAAAATTTCAAGAAACTTTATTTGTTTAAATAATATTTAAAAATTTTATCATTTTTGTTTAAATTTTTGCACTAAATGTTGATCTATTTTTTTGCAACTTCGTGTACGTAAACTATGGACAAAAATAGAGGATACGTGTTTTTGGAATTTGCTGTTTTTTGCAATGTTTATTAGATATATAATTTAATGTCACCTCCTGTGAAGAAGGGTAATCAGCATTTTTATTAAAAATATCATTATTTTTACAATCTTTTACTATATTTTAGACATTTTATACCTCTTCATATGCAATTAATTGATTTCTCAATAATTATTGTAAGCGTTGCAGGTATGAGCGTGACGCGGTTATGATCAACACCGCGCCGTAAGGAACATAGGCTTTTATGGCCAATACTGCTTTTATACTTTTACAGGCGTAAAGACTTCATTCTAAATAAAATATTTAGAACTTTTGGAAACATTGGGATTTTTTAAGAAACTCAGAAAATAAAAATAAATTAAATTATTTTTTAACAATATTGGCCATGGAGGTGGCCGAGGAGGGATGTTAGTGATGGGGCCGTTGAGCCCCATTTTGCAAACAAACGCGAACCACTCGGCGGGGGCCCAGAACCTCTTCCTGCATACCCTCGCCGAGTGGGACGGCTCCTTGGGGATAGTAGCAGAACCCTACCGCGTTCCGAACCAGCCTAACTGGTTCGCGGCGCGACGGTCGCAATTGTTTCGCCCGGAAAGTCATCCTGCCCCATAGAACGATCATAGAGGGCCTAGAAAGGCACCGGGTCCCTCCGGCAATTAGCAATATTATAAGGGACTATCTCCGGGAGAGGTCGATCGAGTGTGTCGATTGGTCGGGCGCCGAGAGGGTTTGGAAGATCGAGCGGGACGTGCCCTAGGGTGCAGTACCCGGTCCGCACCTGTGAATTGTGGGGTGCGACCCCGCTCTGCGGGCCCCACTGCCACCGGGATTATACTTAACTTGTTTTGCAGATGACACCCACATCCTGGCAGTGGAGCGAGATTGGACGAGGACCAACCGTCTCGCAGAGTTGGGAGCATCGGTGGTCGTTGCCGAGATCCGGGCGCTCGGACTGGAGGTGGATCCCCACAAAACTGAGGTCATGGCCTTCTGCCAGAGACGTGGGGAGCCGCCTCCTGCCGGAGCGTCGATCCGGGTAGGCGGGGCCGAGATCCAGATCGGTTTCGAGATGCGGTATCTCGGACTCCGGCTGGATAGCCACTGGAGCTTCGATGCCCACTTCGACGCGTTGGCCCCCAGGTTGGATCGCGTGGCAGGCGTGTTGGCGCGCCTATTGCCCAACCTGCGGGGTCCGAGTGAGAAGGTTCGCCGGCTTTATATGGGGGTCGTGCTGAGTATGGCTCTATACGGCGCCCCTGTTTGGGCTGCCGACCTGGCTGCCAGTCGCCACTCGCAAGGTGCTTTGCGAAAAGTGGAACGGCGGCTAGCAGTCAGGGTAGTGATGGGTTACCGCACGGTCTCCTACGGGTCGGCGATGGTCCTGGCTGGGGTAATTCCCTGGAAATATCAGGCGGAGGTAGAGGCGACTGTATACAGATACAGAAGCGCCCTCCGCCAGGAGAGGGTTGTTGAGGGTGCCCAGCCAGAGCCCAGCGTCGAGGAGGTCAGGCTCCAGGCCCGACGCGCTGCTATCTCCCGCTGGAAGACGGAGTTGTCGATCAGCGGGGCCGTGGGGAAGCGCGCTGTCGGGGCGGTCCTTCCGCGAATGGAGCAGTGGATGGACCGCGGCCACGGGCGGCTCTCATTCCGGGTCACGCAGGTGCTGACCGGGCATGGTTGCTTCGGGGAGTACCTATACCGGATCGGAAGGGAACGATCGCCGATGTGTCACGAGTGTGGTGCTGGGCCGGACGACGCACAGTGACGAAAAACGGCGTAAACGTGGACAAAAGTCAAAAAATGAAAATCGCAATTCTTGAAATCCGTTTAATGGAATTAGTTTATAAGGAATCTGTGCATACTGTTTTCACAGTTTTAATGACTTTATTACTACCATTTCGAAGATATGAGCCTCCAAATTTGAACATTTTTTAAAGTCAATTTTTCCGGGTAAAGTTTAACATAATGCTGCTCATTATTTTTTAAATATTATGTTCATCCACTATTATCGGCTGTTTATATGATACTTTAACATTATAATTATGTAAGTTGCACAACAAAATGTTTATTATTAACACTAATATGGAAAAACATATAAACCATAGTCACATTTAATGTTTGTGTAAGGTAAAAGTTGTGATCTTCACCTCGGTTCACCTACCAAATAGGCTTAAATGAAAGTTGGAAGCTTCCTGAACAAGGATCTATAACAATATCTTGCGGTAATTTGCGGTCTTATGAGTTATTCCCATTTTTGTCCATATGCGCACCCTATTAACGCGCGCGACAACAGCAGTTCCGGACGTTTCACAGTTAACAAAGTTTAACATAATACTACTTAATTATTATTTAACTTTTATTGGCATTTTTTATGGTACTTTAGTATAATAATTATGTAGGTTGCACATCAAAAGGTTTATCTTTAACACTGATACAAACTGAAAAAGGAGATATAAACCATAAACGTACTTAATGTTTATGTAAGGGAAAAGTTGTGAATTCCACCTCGGTTCACCTACCAAATAGGCTTAAATGAAAGCTTCCCGAACAAGAATCTGTAACGATATCTTGCGGTAATTTGCGGTTTTCTGAGTTATTCACATTTATGTTCACGCGCGCGCCCTATTATCATACGTGACAACAGCGGTTTCGAACGTTTTTCAAATATGTCGTCGCTGACCGTTGCAAAAAGTCTTGTTTTGTAGGTGAGATTTCAATATCGACACCCATATATATATATTACATATTAGATATTTAAACGTTATTAACAAATTTAAAAAATAAAAATTTATTTGCAATTTCTGATAATAAAACATGAATTTTCTATAATAATGAAAAAAATATTATTATGATAGTTCAAACATTCAAGTTTAAAATGCAAAAAGATTTAATTAATTTCGATAAATAGTTTTCGAGATAAAAATTCATACGTACTAGTTAACTAACCGTATTAGTTAACTAACAAATCAAAATTCGATTTTTAACACAAAAAATTAATTTGTAACACTAATATAATCATTTTATCTAAAAACATTTAAATAATTTATCTCAGAATCGAAGATATTAGTTTTGTCCACATTTTCGCCGTTTTTCGCCACTGTGCGACGCCCAGCACGTGATGAGTGGGTGCCCTACCTTCGCTTGGCAGAGACACTATTTGGTATGTGAGCTTCAGTGTGATCCTGCGTGTTTGAGTGCGGTGATTGAGTGCATGCTGAAAAATGAAGAGGGATGGATGGCTGTCGCCTCCTTCGGCGAGACGGTGATCTCGCTGAAGGAGGAGGCAGAGCGTGAAAAGGAAAGACGCGGAGTGGTTAGTAGGAGGAGAAGGAGAGTAGTGGGGCGGCGCGGCTTCTCCGCATCGTCTGCGCGGGATGAATGGTGAGTGACTGAGTGTGTGTGTATGTGCGTATGTTTGCGGTATGTTTGTGTGGTGTGTGTGTTAGTTTAATTAGAGAGATGTGGCGGGATAGGGATCGCGCCGCCCTCCCCGGCGTCGGTCCTCATCCCGTTGTGTGAGTGTCGGCGGTTCTCGGTCCGGGGTGTCGGAATTCCTGGGAGTGACCGAGGCCGCCATGGCCGCAGGTGTCACAGGCGAGGGCCTGGGGCACCATTGCACGCGGCCAGGGATGTGGAGACGACGGCGGGCGTGATGACGCCGTTGGCTCCGATAATGGGAGGGGTGGGTATTAGTTTTCGTGTGTGGGGAGGCTTCTCCTCCCCACGAGATGGGCGACTCCTTGTCGCAGGGCGGCATTTTGGTGCGTTGCGGCGACGATAATGCACGATCCCGGGACGCACCATGCCGTCGAGCGTGGGCATCACCGAGGGGTTTTAGTAGGTACAAATCCCACACTCCTCCCGCTCCTTCCCCGGGGAGTGGGGGGGTCTTTTCGAAGATTTCCCCTCGTAAAAAAAAAAGGTTAGGTTTTCATATGAGTATTTCACTTTTGAATTAATGTTTCCATGAACAATTATATAAGCAATTCAAACATTAAAACACCAATATCTCACGAACCGCAAGAGATCCGTTGATTTTGAAAGCAGATATAGAATTCTCATGAAAACTTGTATATGCACAAAAAATTTCAGCACTCAACTCGATGGGGTCATTCGGAAGTATATCCAAATTGAGAAACATCATCAAAAATTGGTGCGTTTTTGGTGTAACAGTAGTGAGTAATTATTATGGTAAAAGTACAACAAATTTCCAAAGTTCAAAATATGCACATGTTTCTTAATATTAAAAACAGATTTTAGATTTACATTCAGCTCGCAAAAATCTATTACAATTTCATATTGGCGGTTACGAAATAAAAAAACGTCATTTGTTGTATAGTGTTGTAGATGATTGTTTCACCGTCAGCTCTTGACTTTTGTAGGCTTCTCAAACGATAAAGGCAATTATTTTTTTAGCAGTAAATACAAACATTTAGAGGTGAAAATAAACAGCCTTCAATCTGTTTCGAAGACTACGAACAATAGAAATGTATTTTAGATTTTTAAGTATTTAATATAAACCTTTTGGGACAAAATATGATGAAGATGACGTTAATAAATTGCAATAAAGTAATTTTAAGAAAAAAAATACCCCGACACACTAACACCTATTTCGCGGCGTGCTGTCAAGTTATACAATATAGAAAAAAAATAGCTATACAAGCTTTGCCTATGTTCGGCTGTCCAAAGGATGACATGTTCAAGAAAATCTTTTAATTTTGCGCCGCCTCCGAAAAGGTTGAAATGTATTTAATATACTACCTAACGAGTAAATAGGTTTCATTCATATCTGTTACGTAATTATATGATTGAGTGAAATAGAAATTACTTCATTAGGAAATAGAAATTATTTTATACTTTTTAGTGCATTTCGAAGTCGGCGTATTTTTTTTCTTAAAATTATTTTATTTCATTCAAGTGCTTAAACATTTGTACTATATGTTGTAGTACCTACACCAAAGCTATGATTTTAATAAATAGACACATCAGGTTGTATCATTATGTACAAATTATTTAAGTAACTTGATTTTTGTGCTTCCAACTTCCTAATATTAATGTACAGCGTGAATCTAAATTATATGGTACGAATTTAACAATGTGATTCTACATCCACGCTTTTGTTGAAAATTGAATTAAGGAACTTAGCACAAACTTTACTTTGATCTTGTCAATTAACGTCAAATTTTTTTATTGTCTTATTGTGTAATAAGACAATAAAAAAATTTGACGTTAATTGACAAGATCAAAGTAAAGTTTGTGCTAAGTTCACACAGTTTTAACTACACAGTGTTTAACTGTGTTTAACTACACAGTTTTGATGAAGAAAATAAAAAATGTTAAAGAAACCATTTGCTGGTACTCCAGTGTGGCATTGATAAGTGATGTCTAAGTTCCATTACTATAACTGATGGTTAGAAGATAATGGAAACACATCGAGGAAAAAGATTGCAAAAAGAATGCACTTCCATTACCATTCCAGTTTCAACATTATCATCAATGAAACTTTAACATCACTTTTCAAGAACACTGTTAAGTTTCGATCTAATTGTAAGCTTTTTTCTCTAGATGACTACTACACAGTACAAGAACAGAAATATTTGATCATGAATTTCAAGGTCATTCTTTACAAAATTGCGAGACTAGAATCATAAACTAAATAACAAACTAAAACAAACTTTAATCTTAATCTTGCAAACAAAAAACAACCGTACAACAATATATTAATTACATCAAAATACTAAATGAAAAGATTCATTGGAAAGATTCATTTAACCAGTTAACTGTGGCGATCTTTTTGCAAAGCGCGCACCAGTCTGTGTCGCGATAATCAAGCGATAACGAGTTAGCTCTCAAGGATTTATAAATCCTTAAGGATCCTTGAGGATTTATAAAGGATTTATAAATCCTTGAGAGCTCAAATCATTGACACCTTTTATTTGTTTATTTCATTTCGTATTGACCTCTAAACATTTTAAATATATTCCAATTTACGAATATAATTTAGTTTTCGCCAAAATTACAATTTAATTATCAAATTGTAACAAAATTTTACGCATGACGGTCACAAAACATGAGTTTTTCGTCATGACACAAAATTCTGCCACATTTCCATGACGGATATAGTCATCAAACACAAAAAATTATAATTGCTTAACTGGCTAAGGAAAAGTCCAGGTTTCTTAACAAATAAAATAAGAGCATTATTTAAATAGTATGAATTAGTGAGCTCAAGAAAATAACCTCTTTTATAAAAGTGGTGCAATTTCACGACAAAAAATACATAAATATTTAAAAAACAAACAATGAAATAATTTGTTTATGGACAAACTATTGTGATGTGTCCCAGTGCTAGGTCTTTTAACCTTAAGATCAACATTATTATCTTCACTAATTAGAATACTACGAAACTTAATTTAACAAATTAGGATATTACTAATGCTTAATTTTAATACATTAAAATACGGCTGTACTTAATCTTAATAAATTAGAATAGTACTATGATACTGCGGAAAGCTATCTTAAAGTTTGAGGTAAAACTAGGATCCAATTTTGCGGTCGTTAGCCCTTTGAGTACAAAAGACGCATATGCATGTGCAGTAATATATACTCTGATACATCCATTAACTCTCTTGCTAAAGCAGAGTTCGCTATCGGTAGGTATACATGCTGCTGTTGTACGAAGCATGTATAGTTAAACCAAGACGCCATACTTTGCCGCATACTGTAATCGACTACCTCATCAAAAGAACGAAGTAGAAAATCAAACAAAAAATATAGTTAGTAGTATGTACCGGGTGTACTAGAAATATTCAAGAAATTTGCGTTTCAAACAAAAAAGATTATTCATTATTAAATATTAATGTACATACGCAGGATTAGGCTGAATAACATATAAAAGCAGATATTACGTAATTCTTTATTTAGAATTTTGTTATGAAATCAGATTATCAGTTTGAAAGTTCACTGCGTTACTGTGGAATTACAGCAATGTTTTTTTTCTGTCAATTAACGTAAACACATATTCTACAGTACTCCTCTTTGTCGATAAGTAAAAAGACCTTTAAATGATTGCCCGGTCTCCAAAATCTACAGACCTCACTTCCATGAATTTTTATTTATATGAATACATTAAAGAAAAAATATACAAGATATTAAAAATATTAATCGATTATGCTTTTCGCACTAAGATTACCAAAGCGATTGAACGACCGTTGGACAAATTTGTTTCTAATTTTAAATATTTAGAAGTTGAATATAACATTGAAATGTAATTGAAACTCCATACAGACTGATATTCGCTCATGACACCAACATAAGGTGAGGTGGGGTAAGTTCATAAACAGGGCAAGTGCATATACAAGCTATTTTTATTACAATATGAGCGAAATTTCTCCATTTAGTAGGTAGCAATGTACTACAAGTTGATGTGAGCTATTCGTCATAGATGGCGCACAAAAATGCACGTATTTTTCTAAAATATATCTGGCAGTGCTAAACAATCACTTGTGAAGTAACACGCATTTTATAACAGATTTGTTAATAATTCTGATCTTGCCCCATTGCACATGAAATAAAGTTTCAAAGTATTTTTAACTTCAAGTTACGCTCTTACCTCATTTTCGGAGAAAGTGCAAAGTAGTTGACATTTTAAACAATTTCCTATGAAAATCAAAATGTACAAGGAAAATTAAGATCCTAGTTAATAGTAATTAAATAGTAGTAATTGTGCAAAGTTCGATATCGACAGCATTAAGTATTTATATAGCAGACTGAAAATACTTAGGTTTAAATACCAACTTTACAAAAACCAGTTTGCATTTACCCCACTTCACCTTAACAAAAATAAAAATGTCTTGTGTTTTTCAACCTAACATATTTTCCACTGAATTTAATACTATTCCTACCGACATTTTACGTGTATCTTACGGTCCTACCGCGACCGCTCAAATGACTGGTCATTAGCGCAACTTATATTTTTAATAACATAATTAGTGTTAAAATGGTAATGTTCGTCAGACAAGGTGAAGTGAAGTCAATCTGAAGCGGCATCTTCTATAATCATATAAAATAAATAAATTAGACTAAATTGAAAACACAAACCGTTCCAATAATTTTGCTACTGCAAAAGTGAAATTCTGTTCATGCTTTTCTTTCAAGCCAATAAGCCTGTGTAGACATCGTTTCTAAACACAAAGCGTTTACGCCGCTCGACAAAAGAGAACATTTTTAAATTTAATGTTTTAAAAAACTAAAGCAATAATCAGAATCATTTTTCTTGATTCTTCTCTAAGGAATTATGTGGTGTCCACTTTCACATGTTACTCGGTCAGACCCTGTAGATAATTTATATTAAGATTAAAAAAATTGTTGATATATTATTTGAATGTGATGTCAATTAAATAATACTTATTAAAAACAATACAGATTTTACCTCTTTTTAGTTTAACTAACATCAATGACTAATGATAGGTTTCAAATGATATCTCGATCGTAGCTGGACAAATATTTCTTTCAACTACTTCAATATCCGCTAACTGTTCGCATATTTAATCTCTATTTAAACATTTCCATGAACAAAAATATTCAGTCGTTAAATGGGAAGATCTTACTTACAATTATAATATCTTCTGCAGAGTACGTGCATAACATTCTTTAACAATTTTAATAACATTTTCTTATGCCCTTATTTAATAAATGAAATGTAAAGGACGATACGCGTCGTTAATGAAAGAAGTAATACTCGATGCTGTTAATGTAACGAAAGATCTGTAGTCGAATTGTGAAAAGAAAATAAATATAATGAGGAAGCTTATGCATCAATGAATCAAGTATTCTATGATCCAAATTGTATTGACAATGTTGTATAAAAATAATTATAAGTTGTAAATAATTGCGCACATAAAATAAAATTCGATTTTATTGCTCTCCCGTGCTTTAATAAACTATATCAGTTTATTACAGTTATTATTATTTAATATTGGCACGAAGATATTGGCTATACTATAGTCTTGGTTTACGATCTTGTTGGGTCCGATTATTTATTTAGGGGTAAAACCACTCTAGGATTTTCAAAAAATCGATTTCTTTTTTTGCTTAAGGGGTAACACTACTCTAGAGCCCGAAAAAGAGGCCTAATTTTGACAATTTTTTTTGGAAGAACGATAAACAGAAAAGAATCCCTTTTCAAAGGGTTTATTTAACACATATTGAGCTACGACAAAATAATTTTTGATTGTCATTTTCGTACAAAATGGAGGCGACAGAACCGATCGGCGGAAACAGCTTTTGTAAAAACACTCCTACGGGAGGACGGATTTCTCGTTATGTATGAGTCGTGGGATAAAAAATGAAAAGAATTTATAATCTATATACAATTGATTTTGGAAGTATATAGGGGTTTTTTTGATTAATCAATTTTTGTGGAAGTTATGCGTTTTTTAAGGAATGAATCGACTTTTTGTATGAAGAATGAGCACTAAATTGTTTATAAAAAAAAAAGTTTACATTCATTCAAAAAACGGCTACGTACTTCCAAGAACAATCCATGCAGTAGTCACCGAGAAATCCGCCCTCCCAGTATGAAGAAACTAGTTTCGAGAAAAACGCGTTTGAAGTTTTATGAACATTTTGATCCTTAAATTCTCTGTTCACCGCTAATCTGCGATGCCTGTACTATACATTTGGCTATCCAGATCAGTGTTTGCCACCTTCTCTAGCTTTCTGGATACTTCTGTTTGTTTTGTAGATAACAAGTAAACTTATTAGTTTAAATGATAACAATAATACGAAAGCGATGAATTGCAACATACCGCGCGAGTACTCAGTGCGCGCTCTGAGGCGCTGCGGCAAAATTGATAATTGAACCATTTAAAATTTGTTTTCCACTATAAATCAAACGGCATTCTGTTCTTAAGACTCTAACAACTTTGCTAAAGTTGTTTTAGCAAAGAAAAAAAAAATCGACTTTTTGAAAATCCTAGAGTGGTGTTACCCCTTAAACGATACCTTAGGATCATAGAAACAGAATGCCATTTGATTTATAGTGGAAAACAAATTTTAAACGATTCAATTATCAATTTTGCCGCAGCTTCTCAGAGCGCGCACCGAGTACTCATGCGGCGCGTTACGATTCATAACTTTTGTATTACTTTTACCATGTAAAATAATAAATTTATCTGTTATCTACAAAACAAACAAAAGCATACAGGAAGGTAGAGGAAGTGGTATATGGTATAGGTATTGCAGATTAGAGGTAAACAGAGAATTCAAGGATTAAAATGTTCATAAAACTTTAAACGCGTTTTTCTCGAAACCACTTTTTCGAAATTTTAGTCGAAATTTTTACAGTAACTTCACAACAATATTGTCTTCGGAAGTATGTAGCCGTTTTTTGATTGAATGAACACTTTTTTTATAAACAATTCAATACTCATTTTTCATGCAAAAAATCGATTCATCGATTCAAAAGCCAATTGTATATAGATTATAAATTTTTCACTCCACAGCTCACACATGGTGAAAAATCCGTCCTCCCGTGGCGGTGTTTTTACAAAAGCTGTTTCCGATGATGGGCTCTATCGCCTCCATATTGTACGAAAATGACAATAAATAAAATTATTTTTCGTAGTTCAATGTGTAAATAAACGCTCTGAAAAGAAATTCTTTTCCGCTTGTCGTACTTTCAAAATAAATTGTCAAATTTAGGTCTCTTTTTCGGGCTCTAGAGTGGTTTTACCCCTCAACAATAAATAATCTGATAGTATACGAATGAGTAATACAACATCAATATTAATAATAATAGCAATAACAGCAATAAAAGTAATAACAATAACTATAATAAACTTATACAGTTTAATAAAGCACTTACCGCGGCGCGAAGTATGTACCACTGTCTTCACTTCGACTCTCGCGTTGATGCTTTGCTTTCTGGCATCGTTAAAAAAAACGACGTTGAAATTTTCTTTGGGTGTCTTTGAAAAGGTGAAACTCTGCTCTGTGGCGTAGTATAGTTCAGTTTTCCATTACACCCTTACACTTTATGATAAATTGAAAAATATACTTAAAAGTTCGTGCAAAATCGATCTTTCTTCGCATTCAATGATTGTTTAAACCTGTATTAATATTCAAAATGCACAAAAAAAAGAAACCGTTTTATTCAGAAAAGCCTATAAAATCTTTTGATACAAGCAAAATCTTAGTAACTTTTATAGTTATCTCACAATTTGGTTTGAATTTCAAAAATGTGATTTCTTTTTAAAATCAAATTTCTCAAAAACTGTACATTTTGAAGACAAACGAAAACGAATGAGTGTAAGAGAGACAGCGAATGGACAAAGCGGTGAGCGAACAACAAGAGTGAACGTTAGATTGTGATGTACAGCTAGCATGTATAGAAGCAAGTTGAAATAAACGAATTATAAAAAACATACAGATACCCGATATTTCTATATATGATCCAAAACCTCATGATTTTACTGCGTTTCATTCATTTCTAAAAAAAATACTTTTTTAAATTTATTTCTATTACAATTTGTCCAAAAAGATATCTGCGCTGCTCGCGGATACTTCTTTAACCAAATGCATCTGATTTACCACTATGAAATTTTGATAACCGCTTTTCCTTCAATCTTATGCGTCTCTCCGCCTGTGGTAGTACCTTATGTTCCGTTTGTATGTAAGTTAACGCAGTGAGCACATTTAAAGACGATATCATTTAAAGGTTGCGAATCATTTATTCGAGACTCTGACCGGGGAACAGTATATGTATATGTATAGACAAGCGGAGTTCTGGCTATTGAAATTTGAAAAAATGCCACGTAGTTCCGAAAGAGTGTAGTCTGAATAGAGTTGAAGTTTCCATTTGGGAATCAAAGAAGAATCTTCGATGAATCCGCAGACCAATGCACTCTTGGACCAAATGCTTAGACCTTGATGCAAGATTTCCTGGAAGGAACAAGACAGTGCTTTTAAGATTCTTGTGGATAAGAGGGTGTAGCCTCCTTTTGGTCCTTTTTAAAGGTTTATGTAAGAAATTCTCTTGAAGTTACCGACAACTTGATGGAAATAATATAGTCCGGTAAATTAAGTTTAGAAACTTGAGACTATAGCTGGGTGATGGATGGATTATTTAAAGTTTACATTTTGAATTGATTAAGGAATGATCGTTTATCAGAGAGTAGGATGCAATCTTGTAGTTGACTAGAAAATTTAAGTTTAACCAATTTGAAATAATCTATTGATTTTGGTTTTCTCGAAAAAGTCTAATTATTCTTTTTTAAACTGGTACAAATTTATCTTAGGTTGAAATTATTGTTAGCCGAATATATTACAGCACAATTTAGCTCGAGAAACTTTTAGTAACACTAATAATATTGTGAATAACTACAAATTTTATAATATTGGTGGTATAGGTAACCTCAATGTGAGGGAGGATGTTCTGTAAATATGTCTACGCATCACTGTTGATTTCAATGCTATAAAATAACTGGTCACAATAACGAAGGGCACGACTTGTCTATCTGAAACGTAGACCGCGTCCTGTTCCAGTATATGGTGACGTCAATTTTCAAGGCTCCACCCTTTTGAAAGGGTTATTCTAAAAGGGAAAGCTTCAAGCAATATCATCATATTTTTTTTAAATTTGGTCCCCCATGCCCCTCATTGAAAAAGACGCAAAAAAAAAAGAATCCGTTTAAATTTTTCGACATTACAAAATTAATTGTCGAAGTCCATTCCTATATGAATAAAAACAATGTAGCTAAATTGGATAAGTAGTTTCAGAGATAAATATTCGTAAGTGAAATCTGTTTTCGCCACAACTGGCAAAAATTGCAAGCTTTGAAGGCTCATTATTTCTTAACAAATTCAAAACCGGCAAAATGATAACTTAATTCCCCCTTAATTTCACATGGACCCTAACTTATTTTAATTAAAACAAAATCTCAGACGCTATCCCGATTTGGCGTGGAATGATTCGTATAGAATAAAAATCTGAAAAACTGTAGGAGGCAATTTCGTATACAGAGTATCCACGTATAACAAGAGACATCTCCAAGGTGATACACGCGGATTTTAATGAAATTTACATATGGTAGCTATTCGAAAATTATTTGACACGTATTATTTTATATCTGCTGACATGCATGTTAAGAAGGTAAAAAAGTTCGGGGTCGAAAACACGTTTTCCTTAATATTTCGGAAAGTAGATGGTGTACTTTTTTTAAATTGTGTATTTTTGAACAAGGAGTTTAGTTGATTACAAAAAATGATTTATTTAAATAATGTATTAAGGAATTGAATTTTTTTCAATTCTTTATCCTAAATGCAGTTTGATTTTTATGCAGATTTAAATACGTAAAATATGGATTAAAATGCGGGATACGTGTTTCTGGAATTTTTTATTTATTGCAATTTAGCAATAAACTTTTTGGTATCGCGGCGGATTTATACCTTCCCGCTGGACCTTTTGTGACTACCGATGGAACAATAAACATGTAATATTATCCAAATGTTAAAAACGTAGCAACTTCTATTGTAAATTATTGCTAAATTGGAATAAACAAAAAATGCCAAACATTTGCAGATGCAAACGTTCCTCTGACGACGAAGAATTATGAACTCGAGAGAAGTCGCTTCGAAATCGACATCCTGCGTTGCGAAAAGGGTCTAATGGAATGCGAGCACAACGCAGTCACACGACGTGAACTCGAAATGGCGAAAAGGCAATATATGGACTCGAGGACGAAAAGGTAAAGGTCTTGACGGGAGTGAGGCTGCAAGGGAAGGCCCGAGAATGGATGCAGTTTCGTCCAGAATTTATCGAGATAAAGGTTGGGCAGCTGCTTGACAAGGAAATGTTTCACCATAGGCCGAACATAGTGGCAATACGTCAGCAGTTCCGGGAGCGGATCTGGAAAAGGGGTGAGCTATTCGACGAATACTTTTATGATAAAATCATGAAAACGAACCGGGTGCCGGAGGAGGATCAGATCGAGCTCACCGAATATCTGATCAAAGGGATCCCAGATCCCGTGCTCCATAATCAGGTAAGGATGCAGTGCTTCACCAGCCCAGATGCGGCTGCAGCAGCAGTAAGTACCACAGGAGTCAGGAAGGTCTACAAATGGGTGCCAAGAAGAAGACCAGATAGGTACTACAACTGTGGAGGAGCAGGACATCTTACAAGGAAAGGCACGCAAGTGTCCCCCTCCGATTTTGATGAAACTTCGTAAGTTTGTTAAGCAGGCAAAAATAAGGGACACGTATTTTTTTTTATCGGCTGAGACGCGGGTTTAAGGGGTGAAACGAGCCCTTAAAGTTTCGACCCCTTTTGGCTATCTCGAAAACCATACGAGATACATCAAAACTTCTAATAGAAAAGTTGTATGGTTTCTTGCGTATAATAACAGGATATTAACGAATTTTGCAAAATACAATTTGTTTATAACAAAAAAATTTTTCATAACCTTATCTTACAATTTATTCAAATTTGTATAATGACAAAAAGTGTAGAGAATTTTATTACAAATCCATT
Organism: Megachile rotundata; assembly: GCF_050947335.1. NCBI lineage: Eukaryota > Metazoa > Arthropoda > Insecta > Hymenoptera > Megachilidae > Megachile > Megachile rotundata. The sequence continues at coordinate 1,476,702 of NC_134992.1, forward strand.
GGTATATATATATACAATATTGCCTCCTACAATTCCTCAGATTTTTATCATAAAGGTTCGCGCGCGCGCCCACATGATACTAAACCAGATCATATCGGACGATATTACACTACCAGTCAACGTCATTTTTAAGCATAAATAAAAAACATTGATATTTGCGTTATACATAACTGTTAATTTTATTAAATTTGTATTACAAAACATTTATTGTTAAAGTACATAGGTATTCTATGTACATGTAAATTTTATAGGTAACGAATAGTTTGAATAAGTTAGGGAACATAATCACGGCAATGGTGGTATTGCTCGAAGAAATGATTTAAACGGTTTTCGATGCACCATGCACATGAAATAATTGCTGCGTCACTACATATGTGGCATAGTGGTTCATTATGTGATGCATAGCAAAATACGGGATTTTGAAAATGAGGTCTTGACGATATGGATCTGCTTTATACCATGGAGTATTTGAACCTCGATTACAGCAGACCATGTTCAAGGCGATGAATATTTTTGTTATGGCATCGACATCCGGAAAACTTACAAAAAAAAATTTTAAAACCTGGTTAACAGAAGTTTATTCTCCAAATACAAACAACAAAACAGCTCTATTATTAGATTCTTGGAGTGCGCATTGTTGTCGTTGGGTTGACGAAGCTATTCCGATAAATAAAGAAATAATGTTATTTATGATTCTAACTGGAACTACAAAATATTTACAATTATTATACGTGTACGGATTTCGCGTATGGAAAAATTTTGTTTGTCGCTTTTCGGACATAGTTGTTATATTGCAATATGACAATAATTCCCACACACGAGATAGCATTCTAAAACTACAATGACTTGTTCATAATCAGTTTTCTCCACCACGATTTGAAAATTTCATTTTATGATATAAAAGTAGATTTATATCGTCAAAACCACCTCATTTACCAAATACAGTGGAATTTTGCTATGCATCACATAATGAACCACTATGCCATATACAGGGTGTTCGGCTACTGGTGGGCATAATTTTAGGGGATGGTAGCTGGAGTGATTCTGAACAACTTTTTTCTTTACCAAAATGCTGGTTAAAGCTTAGTTTTTGAATTATTAATGAAAAACACTGACCAATGAGAGCGCGTATAGATCAGTCGCGCGACAGCGTGAGCGACAGCTTCGAATATGACGGCCGATCGTCGTCGTGAACAAATGTATCGATACTGTCGGTATAACGTCGGTATAACGTCGGAATAACGTCGATATAATAGAAAGCTGTTAGATGAAAGTTACATTGAATAATGAATAAAAAGATCTGGATTATTGTTGAATTATCATTCATTCATGAATAAGAAATAACAAAATTAGTCTCTACTCACGTAATCAAAGTAAATCGAATTTATTCAATACGTTTATTCGTTATCGCAAAGAAATAATAGCTAAAATATGGAAAATTATTTTCGTTAGATATTGTAATGATGAAAAAGAACAAATTCTCATTTTTAAAAAATTGAATAACTTTTCTATTCAACAAATAAAAATGTGAATTGAGTAATTAACAAATTTAAATGTAGCTCACCCATTAAACCGCAAATAATCACAATAAAAATGCGCCTCTGTCACCAGTCCGATCCACCGGTCCTTACTGTTAATATAAATCCGTCACCATACAGAAACTCTCAAAAAACTCTCAAAAAACTTCATCGTCACCTATCACTTTCATCTTTCATTATGAGTTTTCATTATCACTTTTCTTTCTCATTTTTCACTAATTTGCACTAATTTTCACTGTGAGTCCGACACGTAAATAAGACGAATGAAAACACGTGAACGAAAATTCATAAATGATTTAAACTATACTATCTTGAAAGCAAGAAAACGGAATTTTCGATTAAAAACAACGATACATTTTATTTCGACACGTTTTTTTCGACAATAAACGATGACTGTCGATCGACGCCGCAGTCGTTCAACAGATCGTCGTTGCATGGCAACCGTTCGCGACGTATGCCTCGCGATCGAGAACAAAACCGCGATCCGTAGCCAGTCCAACAATGTCTTCTTAAAAAATATAATATAATTTCGATTCCTCAATTCGGATATCTTATAATTAGAATAGTGTATCGTTAAACATACATATCTATGAATAATCGTTCACGCGTTTTCATTCGGTCCGTTTACCGGTCGTGCTTATGTTGTGTAATTATTATTAGAAAAAGACAGTGAAATAAATTGAGAGTTCATTGACCCTGCCAGGACATCAGCTGTTGATGCTCTGATCGGTGGATCTACCCGGTGACACAAATATTTTTTATCGAAGCTAGTTTTTCCATGAATCAATGAATAAGTGTTATTTAAGTTACTTCTGTATTTTTAAAATTAAACGTACGCAGCAATAGATTTATTTCACTTCAATGAGGTACTGCATTAGATATTCTATTCCAGTTCGATCTCATTTCATAGGCAAGGTACTCATTCGTTTTGAAACGTGAATTTATTCGTTTGCTTCATTAGTATAGTTGACAAAATTAATTTTCGTGATTTTATTTGAGGTGAAGGGTGAATGAATCGTAGTCCGATTAACAATAACGAGAACTTTATTGATCGAAATGCGCGTGGTGTTCGATGATCGAAAAGTGACTGTTCGAGTCGAAGTCGGTAATTCGAATGACCTTTTTCGTTGCCTCTTGAGCCTACCCCCGCAAGCACGGGGAAAAACTCAAGAGGAGAAATTCCGTAAACACACGACAACGGAACATCATCTGGTCGGCGAAAGTTTTATTGTCTCCGGTACCTGGACATTTCCCAGGCCCGGAAATATCAACTTTGTAGCGGCGAAAAAATCAACGCTGCACGCTACATATTCTTTTTCCTTTTTGAAGGCATAAAATAAATACAATATACTTCGTCTGGTTGTTGTAAACAACAACTAATTGGTTTATTTCTCATTCACGAATTACGAAGAATTTAATATTATTCTTAACATGTTAATTCATTATTCGATTTAACTTTTACCTAATAGCTTCCTGTTATACCGACGTTATACCGACAGTATCGATACATTTGTTCACGACGACGATCGGCCGTCATATTCGAAGCTGTTGCTCACGCTGTTGCGCGACTGGTCTATACGCGCTTTCATTGGTCAGTGTTTTTTATTAATAATTCAAAAACTAAGCTTTAACCAGCATTTTGATAAAGGAAAAAGTTGTGCAGAATCACTCCAACTACCACCCCCTAAAATTATGCCCACCAGTAGCCGAACACCCTGTATACGGTAAGAGAAAAAGATTAAGATTCTTGAATAACTTAATGGGGTATGTTTAAGAAAATAGAATGTTAAATATAAATGATGTAGGATTGAAAAGAATTCTTGTTAGTGACCTTGAATTTGACATTATGGTTAAATTTAGAAATTTCATCACCTACCTAAGAAAAGCGAAAATTCCGATTTTTGTTACCGAAAATGAATGGTAAATCATGTTTTTTTGTTGGTAATTGGTTTTAGCTTTTTAAAAACGAAGTTAAAAACGGTGCAAATATATAGTTACATAATAATTTGTAATTACATAATTACAACTGTAGGCATAATTTTATATTTTCGAGTATTTTAGAATACTGAAGTTGCCATAGCAGCAATAAAAGACCAAGGAACCATTACTTGTCCGTTTTACTAGTTGGTAAGCACATTGAGCCCAGGTTAGGCGTAAGGACTGTCGTGGCGAGCGCACGTGTTCGGGGGTCGCTCCGCGATAAAGTTCAATTTTGGTGGGAAAAAGTGGTTAAAGTGTGATAAATAGTGTTGTGAAGTGAGGGGAGACCGTGGGGGAAGTGAGCGATGAAGATTTGTGAAAATCGGAGGTGAAATAATGAATTTATAAATAAAAAACGAAATTTCGGTAATGGCGACCTCCACGCGACGCAAGGGAAAGCATGGGGTGCAAACCCATGAGTAATCGAAAGTGAGGAAACGAGTGTTCGGGCCGACCGCGGAATAAAATTAATATGTGCGCGACTTAAACACGATTATTTTATATATCGCGAGTGAAAATAATGCAATTTAAGGGTGAAAGTTGCCCTCGAAGAAGGACTTGCGCGAACACGTAGTCGTGCGACATGTCAAAGTTGCGAGAGAAAGTCGCAGAAATTAAATAAATTAAATAATGTAAATGTCACTAGGGATTTAGAGTGCAGGAAAGGGCGAATGAGGCATATTGAATGCACGCGGTGATTAGTTTTGACTATTTTCGTATTTTCGTGATTTGATAGTAAATAAATAATGGCGTCGGTCGAGCCAGCTTCGATATATCGTACGAACACGTGGGCATCTCCGCGCGAGAGAAAGTGTGGAGCATAAAGGCCGGTTCGCAAACATCCAACATGGCGGAGGAAGGATCGCCGCAAGCGCATGGAGAGCGGCCGTTAAGGACGAAGCCTAAGGATGAAGCGGAGGCACGCGGCAACAAGTAAGATGGCGGACACATGGCGCGTTTTTCAAATGGCAAACGGAAAGGTTGAAGCAAGAAGACAGCGAGGAGGAGAAGAGGAAAAGGCGAGACGGCACGGAACGAAGTGAAGGAAGGAAGTAATTAATTAATAAATAAATGAAGTGAATGAGATTAGTAATAATAATATTAATTAATTAACTAATTAATAGTTAACTAATAAATTATTGATAAATAGTGAAGTGATTAGTAGATTAATAAATATATAAATAAATAAATAATAAATAATAAATAATTAACAAATAGACAATTAATTCGGTGTAGTGTTGGGAAAGTGTTATGGGAGTGCAGTGAAGTGCTGTGAGTGTTGCGGATACAGGGGAATATACGTGACCACGTGCGCGAGTGCAGAGGAAACAGTGCAAAGCGAGAAAATGGCAGAAAAGTGTCGGAAGGGCAGCAGAAAACGCTCCAGCACCCTGGAAACTCCGAAGTCACAACGATGGTGGAGCAAAGGGGCCGCATTGAGAATATCCAGCATGGCGAAGGAAGGAACGCTGCGAGCACTTGGAGAGCGGCCCTAAAGGTCGAAGCGAAAAGATGCGGCAGCAAGCTAGACGGCGGAGGCATGGAGCGCTTTTCATACGGCAAGAGGAGGGGAAGAAGCGAGAAGACAGCGAGAGGCAGAAGAGGAAGAGCAGGAGTGGAAGAGGCGGAGAAACGAAACATAGACATGACCGATCAAACGACTCAAACCTGCAAGGGAGGAAACCGGTGTCAGCCTGGTCATAGCACCATTAGGGGGCACACAACGGGGACCGACGGAGCGGTAGAGAGGAGGGAGAGAGGCCAAATCGAACCAAGCACACTTCTGATCAACTGTTGATTCAGCAAGGAACCCAGTCGTCAGCCTGGTCATGGCACCATTAGGGGGCGACAATAGGGACCGAGTGGGATCGGCAGGAGAGAGGAAGGAAAATTAATTAGAAAATTCAAGCTCAAAGAGAGTTTCGAATAGCAAAGCGGCTTAAGCTCCGATCCGGAAGGAAATGGAGCGTTGCTGGCAACTTCCAGTTGACGCCTAAACAGCGGCAACAAATGGAAGCAGCAACAAACGGCGGACAACGCTACGAAGAACGACTCGAGAGCTTAGACAGACCTCTCAATCGAAAGGTGTTGGAGCAAAATTAAGAATACCTCAGTATTTTCGCCTCCGAAAAGGTTGAAATGCATTTAATATACTACCTAACGAGTAAATAGGTTTCATTCATATCTGTTACGTAATTGTATGATTGAATGAAATAGTAATTACTTCATTAGGAAATAGAAATTATTTTATACTTTTTAGTGCATTTCGAAGTCGGCGTATTTTTTTTCTTAAAATTATTTTATCGTCCCTCTAGTCTCGTTCCCGTCCCGCTAGTTTTCTCTCGTACTCTGGACAGTAGCTAGAGGGTTAAAACTTTCCTTGCTCAGGGAAGGGGGGGGGGGGGGGGGGGGGGGGGGGATTATGGAGAAACAAATAAGATATTTGCGGCGTCAAACAGAGACATGTATAGAAATAGACAGCGTATTATGACATTAGGTGGGAAATGGTGAGGAGAGGTCGCGGTTCGCCGTATGTGCGAGCTCACTGGGAGGCGGTGCTGGGGGGCGTTACAAGGTCAAGCTGGAGGTCAGTGCGTATGCCCGGGAGCCTCCCCTTGGACCTTGACGTATCCTCTCAGGCCAAGAAACTTTGAGTAAGAGCATCCATTCCTCACACATGGAACACACACGCGAAAGGGTGGAGGTGGGGGCAGGAGGGTGTCCCTCTTTAGAGGCGCTGGAAGCGTGAGTCTTTCCACACTATCTGGGCTATCTTCCCAGATGTCCGTAAACTGGATTTCTGTCTTCCTAAAAAAAAAATGGCACCTTGAGCCCAGGGGTGGCGTAGTTGTACAGTAAATATTCGATATGTGCACCATTCTCGGGTCTGAACTGGTGCAGATATCGTACAGTTCCTACGTTGATTGATGTTTTGCCGAACGTAGAAAAGGACAGCGAGCGAAGGATACCGAATGTAAACAAACGGAAACATACTAAGGGATAATACTAATGAGTAAAACTTCTTTATTTTCCATTTTTTCGTTATCCAACTTTTACTAATGTATTCTTCATACTTTTCCGATTAAAATAAGACTAAACACTAAATAATTTAGACTATGTATAGTACATATTCGATATGTGCACCATTCTCGAGACCGAACTGGTGCAGATATCGTACAGTTCCTACATTTCGAGCGAAGGAGACTGAACGTAAACAAACAGTGACCTACCAGAAGGACACTCCTAATGCAAGAATAAAACTTTTTTATTTTTTATTTTTTTTTTTGTGAAATTTTTTCCATCATATTTGTAACATTTTTGTCGTTAAAATGAGACCAAACACGACATACTTCGAGACATATTTACTTGTAATTTCAAGTGTTACGCGTACATCGATGATTTTACTCTAATAAGATATTGCAAGTAAATATAACTCGAATTACGTCGTGTTTGGTCTCATTTTAATCAGGAAAATGTCACGAACATGATAGAGAAAGTTTTATAAAAATTTGATAAAAAATAAAAAAGTTAGCAACGTATTAGGATTGTGAACAATTGAACAGACTTTTGGTCTTTGCCGACAGCCACGATCGTAGTGTCTCTTTCTGTTTGACTCGCTATCCTCTTCGACGTGAAAAACTTTCATTGTCAATTAAACCAGTAAATATAGCCCAAATTATGTCGTGTTTGGTCTCATTTTAATCAGAAAAATGTAAAGAATCTTTCGGTAAAAGTTGTATTTCGAAAAAGTCAAAAATAAAAAAGTTTTATATTTTTATATGTATTGCTTCACGGATATACCCGAACCCGGATCATGTTACATTTCTCGGCGATCGAGCTTCTTGGCGTCTGAAGGGGTCTTCCCCCCAGTGGTGGGGATAACTTTGGTGCACATATCGTACAGATCATTTGTGCACATATCGAATATTTACTGTATTTCTTTTTTGTTCAGTATATGTAGTTTCAAAAGTCGAGGCGATCCTGTTGTTTATTACTGTTACGGTAATTTGTAAGTCGAGGGCCAGATGGTTCACCGGTCAACGCTGCAGGGAATAGTGGGAATTCCCGATTTTGGGATACGTCATTCCTTTCCCACTCCGTGTTTCTCTCCCTTCCCAGCGTCCTGAAAAGACATAAATACTCTGCACAGGGAGATGCGCGAGAGTCTATCCTGAGAATTTGAATTGAAACATTAAACACCCCATTATTTTTTCTATTTCCCATCTTTACCCGGAATAGTCTACACAACAAAGTAATGGATGAAGTAAAGAATTATAGCGGAACGATGCAATTTCTAGAGGGAATTATTAAATATGTTGTCGATAAATTCGACATCAATTTTTAATATGTATAATAGGTAGTATCTCTACAATTAATCAATGCATAACTCCGTTAAAATTATAATAGGTAACTGTGGACAGTTTATATGTAATTTCAAATTTGTTACAAAAGTGTAACTATTACATTTAATGTTGTTTTGCGAAAGAATAGAATGGTATTTATGATTAAAACATTCTTTTTATAGTATTTATAGTAATTTTATAGTACATGCTTGTAAGAATAATAACGAACGTATTAACTGCACTTCAATTCTTTTGTCATGTGATTTTTATCAAGCAATGTCCGTTATTCCAAAACATAGACTGGCCAATGAAATTAACGCATACTTTTTTTTAAAAACTGATTGTCACGACAACAGGAAAAATTGCTTTGATTAACAATCAATACGCATATTCAGTTGGCTAACGATTCGTGAGTTCTATGATTTTTCAAACAGCTACTGAACTCAGGAAACAAAAACCGACATTCGATAGAAATTCAATTACGTTCGCGAATGGTGTTTGTAAAATCATATTTTTTGGAGACGCTTTAATCAACAGTATTTCTTCGTAGTTGAAAAACGGTTATAAAAATTATTATTAGTTCTACGTATATATTATTCTATCGAAAAAAATGGAGGTATTGATCACGAAAATGACCAAGTTAGAACGTAAAAACGGACCAGTGAACGGAAACATAAAAATAAAAAATAACTAAAAATCAAGCTGTTTTATATATGTAGTTTGTATTCGCTTACTCTGTTATAGTTACTATTAATAATATTAATAGTATAATTTTAACAATACAACTCACACCATTCCTAACGAACGATTTATTTTTTGCATTCATATTGGTTCGATTTTGTAATCGCTTATGGTATTAAAGCAATTGTATTCTATGTAAAAAATGCTTTAAAACCATAACTAATTTTTAAAAATTTTTGATAGGATTTATCATAGAAAAATATGGTAACAGAAATAATAAAGTATGCCTCATCTAACTAACAATTTTATGAACTTTCTGTATTTCATTGAGGCGTACACTGACCAAAATTCTATACATTTTCTGCAGATTATATTTACTTAATTGCTGCAGTAATCTTCGAATAAATTTATAAAGAAAATATCGAAAGTAGCCGGACGTGCAATTATTTTACTTGTATATCAAACTATTCCATAAATATTTATTGCAACAATTAAAAAAACATTTCTTTTGTTAATTATTGGTACAGTCATATGGTGCTTCAACTCTTGATCGCGTTTACGTCCGTCAAAGATGATAATTAAATCCTGATTCGTTAATGAACACTTTTTATTCTGCTTTGAGGGACTCTAAAGAAAGCTGTAATGCATGCACCTTGAGTTAATTAACTCTTTTTTCAGAATATCGACGATTAACATGTAATAATGCACACTTTAATGTCATCTATAACTTATTTAATTTATTTCTAGCGGGAATTGTGTATAATCCTGTGTGCTTTGACTCCAGAATCAAAACGGCAAAATAACATTATACTATTTAAGTTTTACGTTATCTACAGCATGACTATTATTTTCAAAAAGGTGGATTTGATTTGGTAAAGAATGAATTTCATTTGCTACAATATGAATAAAACCTGCAAAGTATTAATTTCAAATGTTAAAGTATTAATTTGAAAAAATGAATACAATCTATGAAAAGATTAATTTGGACTGCAAAATTTGTATCAGCAGCAATTAATCATATTGATGAATGACGTGCTCGAGAAAAAACTCGTATATTGTTAGTGAAAAGAGAAAGTGATTTTACTGCAGGACGACGCGACGTGTGAACAAACACGGTAAATGAGACCTTGGAGGCTATCTCTGATTTAGGCTAGGAAATTCCCTCGTATACCGTATGTTTTCCAGACGTCGTTCCTGCAATATCACTTAACGCATTCCTAGTTCGTACCTGTCAAACAGGTGAAAAAAGCATCGAGGTTGTTTAATGTTTTGATGTAGCATTTTTTGCCACAGGCATTGAAAACACAGTTTACTTGTTATGATTGTTCTATAGAAGTCGCAGAAAAATATCAATTTCACAATTTGCTTCTACTTTGATCAATGAGGGGCGAAGCAGTTGCTTAGGATTGAAGACTTCAAATTTATTGGAGCACCTGCGATTAAGGCTCTGGAGATTGAAGTTGTCGAATCCACGACGGACGATCATTGAGTAGAAGGCTGAAATAAAAGAATCGAAAAAAGGAAAATCGGAGAAAAATTGATGTCGAAAAGAAACTTTTGGTCGTCTCCTACCCGGGGCGCATAACAAATGTCCTTTAAACTGTCCTTTAGACTTCTTTAGTATTTGAAAGTCATCGATGGATCAAGGTGACTTGAAACTTCGAACTTATTGAATATAGCCTAGTTTAATTTGAAACGTAGACTCAGTGAAGCAGAATCAGAAAATTTTAATAACTTCCTAATTTCCTTCCCATCCGGAAAAAAATTGCCAAACTATGGAAAGCGACTTTTTCGATAACAATTAAAAGTTTAAAAACTGAGAAAGATTTTCTTTTAATTGAAATATTCGAAGAATACATTCTTCTGTTACTTTCACGGAATAATTAATCTTCGAAATAGAATTTCAGCAGAAATCATGATTTTGCTATTATGTACCAGCGTAAACCCATGTATCAGGCACTCACAAGTAAATCTATGGAAGTGTCACTCTCTGACGACATGAAAGTTTAGTGATATAAGATTTATAATTCAATTATTTACATTTTCTTATAAATGTAATGATAACACGTCACTCAATAAATCCCCGGTCTGACACGTATATGGCGTCATTTTAGTACCCCCAGTTTCGTAATTTTGAAGACAATGTATAGAAAGGAATTTCGTGTGTTGATTAAACACTGTTTTTTAATCGGAAAAAATACTGTTGAAGCCAAAAAGTTACTTGATAAGCATTATAGGGACTCTGCATCAGAGAAATCAACTATCATTGACTGGTATGCTAAATTTAAACGCGGTCATACAAGCACCGATGATGCTGAACGCTCTGGTTGCCCAAAATCAGCAGTCGTTCCGGAAAACATAAAAAATGTCCACAAAATAGTTTTAAAGGGCCGTAAACTTAAGTTGTGTGAGATAGCTGATGCCTTGAAGATATCAGAAGGTAGTGTCTTCACAATTTTGCATGAAAATTTGGGCATGTGCAAATTGCTTTCAAAGTGGGTGCCGAGTTTGCTGTTTCACGAAGGCAATGCGCCGTGTCGCAAGTCGATGAACACGATGATTCAATTGAATGAATTACGTTTTGAATTGTTTCCCCACACACCGTACTCCTCAGATTTGGACCCCAGCGACTACCGGCTCTTTGCAGATATGAAAAAAATGCTCCAGGGAAAGAAATTTGGTTCAAATGAAGAAGTGATTGCGGAAACTGAAGCTTATTTTTGGGAAAAAGACAAATCGTTTAATATAAAGGGAATTGAAAAGTTAGAGGAGTGTTCGAATCAATATATCACACTAGAGGGAAAGTATATTGATGATTAAAGTGGAATTTCTAAAAAAAAATTTGGTTTTCTTAGTTAGACCGTAGACTTATTGAGTGACGTGTTATAGTAGAAAGGTCGATCCGTTAAAGTTTAACCGACGATTATTGTCTCCTCCGAAAATAGTGTCTTTGTCAATCGGCAGACGTTACCGAATTTTTAAAGGTCTATCCAAAAAAATGCGCGGTGCCGAATGAACGGTACGAAAGAAAACAATAACTGGACAGAGCGCGAGTGCAAGAGAGTGAGAGTGAGAAAGTGAAAGAGAGAAGGTGAGGGAATGAGAGAGTAAGTGTATGTAAGTAGATATGCATGCAATCGGCGGCTTTATGTAGACAGAGCATCGAGTGAGGATATAATATAAATATGTAAAGAGCAAAGAGCGAATAAGTGTAAAGAGTAAAAAAAGGAGTGAAGAATCGGATGTGTGTGTTTTTTGAAATATGAATTACGAACCGAAATAATCTTACAATATTAAAAATGCAAATGCACAATTCTTTTAAATAGAACTATATGCCACTTTATGTATGATACATTAATGTTATGTAATTTTTTAATAAAAAAGTCTTATAGTATGACCATAACAAAATCAATAGTTTGCAAGATATTTTAAATTTAATACTGAGGTATATCATGCAAGATTTTGAAATATTTAACAAATTGTGAATTTTTTAACATAGCATCCTAATATATATAAGGGGTGTTCAAAACATTCGGAGCCACACGGTAAAATATTACAAGCAATGGAAAAAGAATGGAACTCGTAGCATACGATCTTCGATAGCTTTCTTATATGTGTGCGAAGTGTCGTTATAATTAGTTGTTTAGTTGTCCAGTAATAGTCTGTTGTAACTAACTGTGAGCTGTGACTTTGGTAATTCATAGAAATGTCTGATTTCTGCGAGCAGAGAACGTGCATAAGATGTTGTTTTAATCTTAAGAAAACAGTATCAGAAATAGTGAAGATGCTTTACAGTGCTTTCGGTCATAAAAGTGGCTGGCAAACCTTTTTCCCTTCCCTCGTTTCAAATGAGCACTGAAAGAGTGACGTTTGGATACGCAAGAAGATGTAATTACAACATCGCAATTAAAGTTACTATATTGTAAAAAAATACTGTTAAACCTTCGAATAAACGATGTACAATACATATACAATTTTTTAACACAACTTGTATAATTAAATAAGGTATGAAATATTATTCGATTCTATTATAGATTTGTAAGTTTGACGGCTTTCAAACTTAACCGCCCACAGCCGGCAGTCACATGACTGACGGCTGTGGGAGGGGCGCTGACAAACGGTTTCTTCAGACAAACGGTAACAAACCTAGACTGCGAGAGAGGCAAGAATATTAGAACATAATACATAAAATTGTAAAATACAGAAAGTCCGGCAATTTGTGTTGGTTCAGGTAGAGGAACCTACGAAGTGATAAGTGTATATCGTTCAGATAAGTTGGATATTAAAGTGTTTTTATTTCAGTGTTATACTGCAACAACACGTGTCCGTTTCTTTCCCTACTCCAAACCCGTTACTATAATTAAGAAGCCTTAGGAGAGGCTTACAGATTTTTTTTATATTTTATAATTTAAACGGCAAAAAGTTTGCGAATCACTTGATATTCACTTCAACTTGAATATTTGCGGAATATCGATGGTTTTAAAGCATTTTTTACATAGAATACAATTCGACTTGCACCATTCAGGAATTGGTTTCAAAACCGAAGATATTGCAAAATCACGAGAACGTCATTACGGGTCATTATTTATTTAAATAAGTTTATTTAAATTTAACAATAGGACGACCCTCCGTAACTCGAACCAGTATTTTAGATACTTGAAAGGGCATAATTACAAAATTGCAGGTGTTTTCGACTAGATTGGTTTTAAATTAACCCCTTAGCTTACAATGACGCCTCAGAGGCATCCTAAGTCTATCGAGCCAAACATGAATAAGACGCCACAGAGTCGTCGTAAGTCTACCGGGCAAAACGTAAACAAGACATTTCTGAAACTTGCAACAATAAATCTTTTTTTTTTGTTTAATAATGAACTAATCGTAATTATTTATCAAACATCTTGCAAAGTTAATTGTACCGCGCACGTGTATATGTATACAAATCATAGGAAGTTTGCGATTTGTACAGTTTCGAACGCTGAGCCAAGCTATGCATGTCCCTGCGCGCGACCGACCTTGTTGTCGTTTTTGGCCCGCACAGTTGGAAATTAAATCGTAAGGCAAATGGTTAAAAAGAAAAACTGGTTGTTTTGAATAACAAAGAGAACAACGATAACAGAAAGACTTAAATTATATTATAAACAGAACAAATAAAACACCCTACAAAATCTTTAGATTTTGATTGGTGTTTTAATTTCGTTGGTTGACTTAGATTGACTGTTTAAAACGAACGATCGTTCAGTTTGGACGCTCGGTACTTCGTTTGCCGGACGAAGGAGCTTCCGTCACCTCGCGCGTTACAACTCTATCGATACATACTCGGTGACTCATACACAAACAGTACGTAGAATTGAAAGGGATTTCGAAGTCTGTTTACCGAGAAATTCGCAAATTGGAAAAAAAAGAATTTGTAAGTGTATACGTGCATAAAATAATTTTAAGAAAAAAAATACGCCGACTTCGAAATGCACTAAAAAGTATAAAATAATTTCTATTTCCTAATGAAGTAATTTCTATTTCATTCAATCATACAATTACGTAACAGATATGAATGAAACCTATTTACTCGTTAGGTAGTATACTAAATACATTTCAACCTTTTCGGAGGCGGCGCAAAATTAAAAGATTTTCTTGAACATGTCAACCTTTGGACAGCCGAACATAAGCAAAGCTTGTATAGCTATTTTTTTTCTATATTGTATAACTCGACAGCACGCCGCGAAATAGGTGTTAATGCGTATAGAATGTAACTATGGTCTATCTAGATTCATAGAGTATGCGACGGAAAGACTCGATCGCCGCATATACTATAAAGATAGAGCCCATCTGCCGCAAATTTGGTAATTCCCGCGTCGTGGGCTCCGTTTATAGGTTCTTAGATCCATGGCTTCCACATGCGAACGAAGTCGATTCAATTTCATTTATATCACAAACGTTGCGAAATGAAGATGCAGTCATTACATTTACGTATATTACCAGATATATCTATAATGGTTCGTATTCTTTCTCAGGATTTATTAATTTTTAATACGCCATACCACAATCAACTGGTTATTGGCAGCAACGTTTACTGAGGTATTTTTAATTTTGCACCGCCTCCGAAAAAGTTGAAATGTATTTAATAAACTACCTAACGAGTAAATAGATTTCATTCATATCTGTTACGTAATTGTATAATTGAATGAAAAAGAAATTATTTTATACTTTTTAGTGTATTTCGAAGTCGGTGTATTTTTTTCTTAAAATTATTTTATGCCGGTTCGATTGTAACATTTACGGTAGAGGTCCTACATTTTTTGTAGTGTGCCGAACGTAGAAAGAGACAGCGATACAAAAAACAAGGAGGGATAGAATTTCGAGCGTTCGGCAAACATGAAAGACGAAGTATCGTCGTCGTTTCGGCGGCCAATCGTGTTTCATTCTTGACTGATTTCGAGAGGGATCCCCCCAGTAGTGGGGATACAATTTTAACATTTACGGTCGAGATCTTTTTAACATTTACGGAGAGAATACTGTATGTATTAGTTTGGTTGTTACTCAACGTTATATATGAAGTGAAATCAATATTTTATGTACACGATGAAATATTACTTTTATTGGAAGTGTCAAAAAAACTTCATTATTTATAAGAAGAATTGTTACTTATGTGTATTTTTAAACAAAATTTTTTGTACAAATATTTCAAAACTGTTCAAATTTAAAGTGTTTTCGAAGATGAAGCTGCATTTTTATATCGATTCACCTTTATTTCGGATATACAGTAAAGACTGGATAACTGCGACAAACGATGGACTGGATGACTGCAACGTTACTATCCTCACCACTTAGGGGGTTCCCCCTTGAATTTTGACACTTGACGAGCGAGCAGCGTATGTAATGTAATCCGAACCGGTGTATCCACGTGACAACACTAATGCAACAGTAAAACTTTTTTATTTTTTGGTTTTGCTAAATATTACTTTTACCGATGTAATTGTGAGATTGTCCTGATCAAAATAAGACCAAACACGACATAATTTGAACAACATTTGTTTATGTAGTAATATTGTTTGTTTTTTCGTGTTTGAATAAAATAATTGGACGCACACCAGAATATGAATAAGCACGGTTATATAATATATATTTGATAAAGGACGATATACAATAAAATACAGGATTTGAAAAGACGATGGAGCACTCACGAAAACTATACTGATACTTGCGACGGTTCAAGACTAACTAACTGCTTTTTGAAATACGGACGGTTTGGAAAAGGTGACCCGTCGTTCGCTTCGTGCAAACCGTTGGCTCACGACCTTCGCTATCCTCAACATTTCGAATGTATTGTCTATTTCTATTTAAGTCTAATTTCTTAAATAAAGAGGCTAAAATTATATAAATATTACAATTTATAGATATATAGATAAATAAATATGAAATGGTTAAAATAGATTGTATTTTTCTCTTGTATATCCATGGTATATTCTCCCTTATTTTAAATTTATAACCTCTATAGCAGTAAATTTTCGAAGTAGTCCGAACTGGAACCAGCAAATTTCCAGTGTTGTTAGAACCACCAAGTGTTCGTAAATGGTGCAAAGTGAACTGTATTAATTTAAAGTATGTCAATTATTAAATGATTGTTTGAAGTAAGTGTGAGTTGAATTTCGAAATTCTATATAATGTAATCAAAGTTATAGTTTCTCATTTTATGCGCAATTTTAGAAATAAACGTGGTTAGCATTGGCTACAAACGGTATTTTTAAGACGTATAACTTTTTAATGAGTATATTTTGAATTCTAAATTCTTATCCAAAATGGAATTTATTCTATGTTGAAGCTAAAGCCTTGACCATGTTTTAGCCGTCTTTAGAAAACCCTACATCCTTGGAAGTTAATTAGGGTCTGGGGGCCTGCAAGTACTCCCGGTATGGACACATGTACTGTCGTTGCAGTTTTTTCTTAGTTTAGTTCTAACCGTGCGCCCGCCTCGTAAACACCGAATTCTATTATAGGTTATTTCATAGTTTATTATCACTTATAAATATAATAACTATTCTGATAAACTGTACGCGTGTGTTTTATTTCACATAACCTCTGAACATTCTAGTTAACACTTGCATGAACATTATCAATAAACAGCGCGGTAGTTGGAGAAAAGTGGAAATAAAAATATTACCCAGCCATCTTCTCGTGAACGGACAACAGTTGACAGTATACCAAGTTATTTATTAATAGAGTGAGATAAACTAGCACTGTGGTAATGTAAAGCCAATATTGTAGTGATATACATATTTACATGAACCAGTTATTAGGAGAAGTAGCTGACCTGGTTAAGTTACACTTCTAAACTCAAATAAATGGGTGTTCGCACACCAAAATTTTAGTTTTCGCGTTAGCATCTATTGTGTTCTAGTGAAAAGAGGATGCAAGTTTGTTCTGACCGTGCTTTCCAATGTTCAGAAAGTAACGTAGAATAAAGGTTCTAAGAACGAGAATTGAAAGAATAGAAATAGTATTATAGAATACTCGTGGCGGTTGTAACATTCTATTTCTTAATGATCATTTATTGTAGAACATTACCTGAAAGCCTTTAATTTAACAGTTAAACAATTGTTAAACAATTAGTTCTAAAATATGTATAGGTTTTGGGTTATTACGAACAATTAATAATTGGATAAGCTTTTTTTATTTTAATGTTTGTAAATTATACTTTGACAAGTATTTCCATATTTGGTTTATAGTGAATTAGTGATGTAATTTAGTGACATTCGAATTTAATCCAATGTTAACCAGCTTTAACAAATTCGTGTCGGCTCGCTTCACGTATCAAAATCCTTCAATTTCAAAACTACCAAATTCTTAAATCCCTCGATCCGAAAAAATCTTAGATTCCCAAATAGCCAGAACTTTAAGTGTGTAGATCCCATATCTCAAGATCCTGAGTCCCTAAATCTCGAAGTCCCCAAATATCAAGATTCTCAAATTCCTATGTGCCAAATTAACTAATACCTATATTTTTAAATGCTCAAAAATTAAGTGGGTGTCTCATTCGCTTTGATTATTTATCAGTAATACTAGATTCTACTAATCAAGTGTTTTTTTTTAGTAACGAGTCACGACTTTTCCGTGGAGAAGGTGATGATATTTCGAGTTCCACTCACCACTAGCTGAAGTAATTTTGTCCAACGACAACAGATCGATGACGTCACCAGATCTAGCTATTTTTAACCTCGGAAGAAGCGAGGCGAGTATCTGCACTGCGATAGTGGACGTTGAGGAAGAGGGGTAAAAGCGGTACTGGAAAACCAGTGTCATCCCTGGAGTGTGCTCTACTTGACTCATTCATCCTCCTGACCGAGAGAATGAGACTGAGAGAATTGACTGGGTCTTAACAATTGATAGATATAAACAAGGTCTGATTGATGGTTTAAAAATGTACGATTGATGATTACAAGGCCTTAAGAGTCCAGAGTCTTGTAGTAGTTATAACAGTTGGTTGAGGAAAGTTTGTAGTAAAAATAATTAACAATAAAAAGTTAACAATAGTCAAAATGACTAGTTTCAGATATCACATTTTATTATATATTAGAAAAGCTTATTGTCGTGTATTTGTTAAAATGTTTCATCCTTTATTGAGATAAAGAATGATTGTATGTGCTATCAAGTTCTAGTAAAATTTAATAAAAATGGGATAAGTTTCTAGCTGACAAATTAATCGTTGCAATATAAATACCCATACCTAGTATGGAATACTGTAAACGGGATTAATTTGATCCTAAAAGTCGATGTTTCAAATTATTCGTCTGATCCTTATAATACTAAAAAATATTTTATTATTTCTGTAGTCGCGAGTAGATTAAGAGAATAGGCATCGCTAGCGGGTGTCGCCCCCTATCGGCAAATACCGATATCGTTAAATATAAGGGCAAGTAGAATGCGAAATTCGGGAGAGAGAAAAAGAAGCATCAATAGACGGACTGTCTAGAGACGTGTTGTGTGGGCCACGAGGGACTGTGTGCCGTGAGAGATTATATTTTGTCGTTACGTGCCTCTATTCTATAATAGTTAAGCAACAGAACAATTATTTAGTTTCCTATTTTTCCTTTTTCTTTTTGTAAATATTAAGTTTGTATAATTGAGTTTAAAAATATATAAGTAAGTTTAAGTTACCTGTGACTACATTTCTATGTTGTAATTATTTTTTAGTTAATCTTTGCTGCATATCTTATTACACTATTTAATTTTCTGCATATTAATTTTAAATAGGTGCATGATATTTTATACTGCTTGTTGGTTTTTATACTTATATTTTTTTTAGTTGTTTATCTAAAATAATGAGGCATTTTGGTACAAGAACCGTATGATATTAGTAGACTACTTATGATTTATGAATTGTTGTTCAACTTTCGAACTTAATACAGACGAAGATTTTAATTTAACATAGCTTAATTTGCTCATTCAGGGTATTCCAAATGCAGTAAATATGTATTCGATATGTGCACCACTCTCGGGTCTGAACTGGTGCAGATATCGTACAGTTCCTACATTGATTGATGTTTTGCCGAACGTAGAAAAGGACAGCGAGCGAAGGATACCGAATGTAAACAAACGAAAACATAGTGAGGGATAATACTAATGAGTAAAACTTCTTTATTTTCCATTTTTTCGTCACCCAACTTTTACTAATGTATTCTTCATACTTTTCCGATTAAAATAAGACTAAACAGTAAATAATTTAGACTATGTATAGTACATGTTCGATATCAGTCTCCTTCGCTCGAAATGTAGGACCTATACGATATCTGCACCAGTTTGGACCCAAGAATGGTGCAGATATCGTACAGGGCCTACATTTCCAGCGAAGGAGACTGAACGTAAACAAACAGTGACCTACCAGAAGGACACTCCTAATGCAAGAATAAAACTTTTTTATTTTTGAATAAAAATACTTTTCACGAATACTTTTCACATTTCTTACTCTTCGGATCTGCCATTTCGACCATAGACCCCGCCTATTTGTTTCGGCAGGCAGAGTCAAACTTGCGGCACTTACCGTAACAATAAGACCGCTTTTATGACTTACTCGTCAAACCGAGACGTCACTGCTGAAAATCACTAAATTTGTAACCGTTATATCTCGAAAACTAATGCAAATCGGGTAAGTACATGAAACCTTGATGAATTCGTCTTGAAAAGCACTATCGCCTGATCGGAAAAAAAATATATAGTTCTATTTAAAAAACGAAACTTCACATCAGGGTGTGTGGGGGTGAGTGTTGTAAGCATGAAAGTTTTTAGTTCATCACTGTAAGTCGAAGAGCGCAGTCGTGGACCTGCTTGCGAAATAAACGGAAAGCTAAGGGTGAAAAGTAAAGTTATTATTTTTCCCTGTCGCGTACTCATCCCATAGAAGTTTTACTCATTAGTATTATCCCTTGTAGCGGGACATGGTTCACAGCGTTGGTAGAAATTAGCATTGACCGTCTACAAATATTTAGGTGTAGGCAGTTAAGCCTAAAGTCTGTAAGTCGGCGAAATTATTTTATGTTTTTTGGAGGTGCGTAGCTGAATAGGCTACCCTACCATAAACGCTGCCAGCCATGTCCCGGTACAGTTCATTAGGCCACATGGTCAGCACGGACCGGAAGGACACTTTCGGTTAACAAATTATAATTTATAATACTTTTTCCCCCGCCGAAAATGGGAGGTCTCAGCGAGGAAAATAACTCCACCCTCTACTGTGTAAGGAGTTACGCCTTCTCCAAAAAGGTAATATACATGTATATTGCGGAAAGGCGTCAAAAGAAAGATTATCAGTCAAGCTTCCGATATTGTACATTGCATATTTCTCAGTAAAAACCTCTACCCTTGCACAAGCACTGTTGCGAGTACTTATTCATTTACCTCGCTTACCTTGCGACATCCCTCACTATGTTTCCGTTTGTTTACATTCGGTATCCTTCGTCCGTTGTCCTTTCCTACGTTCGGTAAAACATCAATCAATGTAGGACCTGTACGATATCTGCACCAGTTCAGACCCAAGAATGGTGTACATATCGAATATTTACTGTATTGGGTGTGTCGCTGTAACCGATGCGCCTCCAAACCAGGAGCTGTGCATCAAAGTGGGGGTTACGACTTACCGGAACTGTCACACCGCGATGTATTGTCGAAAGCGATATTGAAGGGTGAACTGTAATTCGTTTTGAATATCACAGGGGAAGCTGTAACTGTTCAAGCAGGAGAGAAAATAGCACAAGGCGAGCAATGCGAAGGGTGTGAGGCGGAGCGGCAAATTAACATAGAGCCGGTGAAGCTGGAATTGGTTGACACGGACGTATGCGGCGAAGATGCAGAACGAGTCTTCCAGTTACTGAAAAAACTACAAGGGTCTCGTCGCCAGGAATATACACCAACTTGGGTGTTAGAATTGAAAAATAAACAAATGGTGGAGGATGTGATGTTTTTAGAAAAAGTATTTCCAGATGATAGGTTATGTGAAGCTTGTATAAAAGGGAAACAAGCCAAATTGCCATTTGAAAAGGCAAAAGATAAACATCACATTACACGACTATTGTTTATAGTGCATACAGATGTTTGTGGTCAAATCACTCCTTCGACAATTAATAATAAAAGGTATCTTGTTACATTTATAGATGAATATACGCATTATTGTGTAACATATTTACTTGAAAATAAATCAGACATATTCACAATGTTTAAAGATTATGTTGCAAAAAGTGAGACTCGTTTTAATTTGAAAATTGTCAATATATATTGTGATAATGGCAAAGAATATTTATCAAACGAGATGAAAAATTATTGTATAGAAAAAGGAATGAGTTATCATTTAAAGGTCCCGTGAACTCCACAATTGAATGGTGTTGCAGAACGGATGAATAGAAGAATAACGGAAAAAGCACGTGCAATGATAAGCGGTGCAAGTTTAGAAAAAGAGTTTTGGGGAGAAGCAGTTTTAACTGCTACATATTTGATTAATTTAACCCCATCGAAAGCTCTTACTGTTAATAAAACCCCATTTGAATTGCGGTATAATAAAAAGCCCAAATTGAAATATTTAAAGGTTTTTGGTTCTACGGTATATTAGTAAAGTCAGACAGTCGAAATTTGACGAGAAGTCTTATAAGTGCATTTTGGTAGGGTTTACACCAAATGGTTATAAAGTGTGGAATGTAGAAAATGGGAGATAGTAAGAGATGTAGTAGTTGATGAATTTAATTACTTAGAATCTCGGCCTATAATAAAGAAAAGTGATTTTAAACGTGACTTGTGTGAAACTGATGCATCTCGAGAGATGTCAAAATCAGTAGATATACAATGCGAATTTAATAAATCTGATAATCAAAAATCAGATGTATTAAAGAAAAGGAAATCTGATAACAATGAATCAGATATGGTAGAACCGAGAACAAAAATAATGTCAGATCAAGGAAATAGTAAATCTGTAACAGAAACAGATGTAACAGGAGAGTCGGGACCGGAGAAAAATGAAGTAAATGAATTAAAAGATAATATAGAACCTAGAAGACGTGATATGATTAAGCAACTCCCTCCTATGTCATATCATGAGTTGGATATTGACAATGATTATCTTTTGTGCGCACAGTCAGTAGTTTTAAAAATTCCTACTTCATTTGATGAAATTAAAACTAGAGAAGATAGAGTCAAGTGGGAACAAGCGATTGCAGATGAAATAAACTCATTAGTTATTAATAAAATGTGGGATTTGGTATCGAAGCCAAAAGATAAGAACATTGTTGATTGTAAATGGGTATTTACGATAAAGAATGATGAATTCGGAAATCCAATGAAATATAAAGCTCGACTTGTGGCTCGTGGTTTCAGCCAGAAATATTTAGAAGATTATAACGAAACATTTGCACCTGTAGCTAGGATATCAAGTTTCAGATTTTTCATGACCTTTGCAAATCAGAATAATTTATTAGTTCATCACATGGATGTGAAGACGGCATTTTTAAATGGTATTTTAAGAGAAGAAATTTATATGCGAATTCCAGAAGGTGTCATATGTGATAATAATAATCAAGTGTGTAAATTGAATAAAGCTTTGTATAGTCTTAAACAAGCAGCGAGGTGCTTTGAGATGTGGTGGTTTGAGATGTTTGAAAAAGCTCTTGTAGAGAAAGGTTTCCGAAATTCATCAGCAGATCGTTGTATTTATATGTTAGATCGAAAGAATATATTAAAGAATATATATGTCGTATTATATGTGGATGATCTAGTGATAATAACTGCTGAATTTGACACGATGACAAATTTCAAAAATTATTTGAAAAATAGATTTTTAATGACAGATTTAAATGAAATTAAATTGTTCCTTGGTATAAAAATTGAAAGAACTAATGAACCAATAACGTTGGATCAGAGTGCGTATATTAAGACTGTTTTTAAGAAATTTAATATGGTAGATTGTAAACCTATTACCACACCTCTTCCAAGTGTATTGGATTATACAGGGTGTCCGCGCCAAAGTGTTACACCTTAATATCTCATGAACTATTGATGTCACGAAAAAGTGCTTATATGGAAATTGCAGGGTAAAAGAGGCCCTATGTTTTGGCAGAAGCAAAATTTTTTTATTGTTATTAATGTAAAAGATATGATGGTGAAGTTTCGTTTTTTTAAATGGAACTATAATTTTTTTCTCGATCAGGTGATAGTGCTTTTCAAGACGAATTCATCAAGGTTTTATGTACTTACCCGATTTTTATTAGTTTTCGAGATATAACGCTTAGAAATTTACTGATTTTCAGCAGTGACATCTCGGTTTGACGAGTAAGTCATAAAAACGTTCTTATTGTTACGGTAAGTGCCGCTGGTGTGACTCTGCCTGCCGAAACAGATAGGCGGGGTGTATGGTCAAAATGGCAGGTCCGAAGAGTAAGAAACGTGAAAACTATTGTCCATTACGATTTAAGTTTTCCGTATCGAAGATGATATTAATTGTAATTTGGAAGGTTGGGACATTTATTTAAATGTTTCAGTGCAAGGTAGGTATAAAGACAATTTAACAATATAACTGACTTGAAAAATAGAATACACAATGCATGCGTAAATATCCCGTGCGAAATTATGGAAAACGTCGAGAACGAATTTGTAAAACGTATACAAACTTGTATTTCAAATAGCGGAAAGCACGTGGAATAAATTTTTTGCATATTATTTTTTGTTAAATTGTCTTTATACCTACCTTGTACTGAAACATTTAAATAAATGTCCCAACCTTCCAAATTACAATTAATATCATCTTCGATACGGAAAACTTAAATCGTAATGGACAATAGTTTTCACGTTTCTTACTCTTCGGACCTGCCATTTTGACCATACACCCCGCCTATCTGTTTCGGCAGGCAGAGTCACACCAGCGGCACTTACCGTAACAATAAGAACGTTTTTATGACTTACTCGTCAAACCGAGATGTCACTGCTGAAAATCAGTAAATTTCTAAGCGTTATATCTCGAAAACTAATAAAAATCGGGTAAGTACATAAAACCTTGATGAATTCGTCTTGAAAAGCACTATCACCTGATCGAGAAAAAAATTATAGTTCCATTTAAAAAAACGAAACTTCACCATCATATCTTTTACATTAATAACAATAAAAAAATTTTGCTTCTGCCAAAACATAGGGCCTCTTTTACCCTGCAATTTCCATATAAGCACTTTTTCGTGACATCAATAGTTCATGAGATATTAAGGTGTAACACTTTGGCGCGGACACCCTGTATAACTTTAAATTCGGATGTAAAATATGATGCACCTTGTCGGAATTTAATTGTGGTGTTTGATGTACATAATGATTTGTACAAGACCTGATTTAAGTATAGCCGTAAATATTTTGAGTCGGTATACAAACAAAAATAATAAAGAGTTGTGGCAAAATCTCAAAAGAGTTCTAAGATATCTAAAAGGATCAGCTGAAGTTAAATTAACGTATGTTAGAAATAATTATAAAAATTTTTTAAGTAGCTATGTAGATTCAGATTGGGGAGGTAGTGAAAATACAGATCGAAGGAGCACAACGGGATATGTATTCAAGTTGTACGAAAAATGTACAATCTATTGGAATACTAAAAGAAAGACATCGGTAGCTGCTTCATCTACTGAAGCCGAATATATGGCGCTTTTTGAAGCTGTCAGAGAGGCACTCTGATTAAAATCCTTGGCAATTAGTGTTAATATAAGTATTTCTGATCCAATAATAATATATGAAGACAATATAGGTTGCATTAATATTGCAAGTAATCCTAGCAGTCATAAACGATCAAAACATATTGACATAAAATACCATTTTTCTAGAGAACAAGTTGAAAAGAATGTAATAAAACTTGAATTCATTCCCACAGGTGAATAATTAGCCGATATATTAACGAAGCCGTTGTCAGGAAATAAATTCCAGGAATTTACTAAAGAAATGAACTTAATATAAATTTTATAATTCTTAATTCTTGCATATGTTTATATAATTCTGTTTAAATTCTGTTTAAATGTTGATAATAGTTATAATTTGTTGTAAATGAAAGTTAACATGGTCTAATCAGGTTTTCCTGGGTTTTCCTGATTCTTTGCAACAAATATTGGGCCATATGTATTTCCCAGGTAAGACAAGGAAGGACTGTCTTATTTAATAAGGAGATTAATTTAGTTATACCAGTTTTGTTAAGTATACCAAATTTATTTTTGAGGGAGCGTGTTGAATTTCCATATTAAAGTGGCAAAAATAAATTTATAAGAAGTCGGTAATAAGATGTCGATAATTATGAATGTTAGATTATCGATTATATATACGATGCCACTCGCTTCAATTTAGATTCGCAAATGTTAAATAAAATAATTCTAATATTCTATTTCGTTCTTGTTTCCTTCGTGAATTTTCTGCATTGCACACAGATACATTATATCAAGTTATTTAAGTGGTTCTTCCTAAGTCTTTCTTAATTATAAATATATAAAGTTTTTAAAAGTTATAAGTGTTCAATTCTATTATTTATTATTAATAATAATGAATTCTATCTATATTAATAATTTTTATATATTCGTTTAATACCCATACCATATTCCATTAGGAATCAGCTGAAAGATGTCGTCCACGGGCTGAAGGACGCCGGTATTATCGAGGATAGCGTCTCACCATTTGCGAGCCCGGCTCTGCTTGTAAGAAAGCGCAGCAACGAAATAAGGGTATGCGTTGACTATCGTGCGTTAAACAAAGTAATTTTAAAAAATATTATAAACCAGATGAGATACTATGCGTGGATGAATTCTTAGTGCCATTTCGAGGCCGCATAGTATTTCACCAATATATAAAATAAAAACGTCACGAATATGGCATTAAAGTTTTTAAATTATGTAGTAGGCCAGGATATACTTATTCATTTCGAATTTACATAGGCAAAGACGAAAATACAAATGAAATACCTGGAAACAAGTCGACTGAGATTGTAATGGCTCTTTGTCAAGATATTTTAGGCAAAGGCCACACTATCTGTATACATAGATAATTGATACACAGCGTTGATCTGGGGGAAAGATTAATTGATATGCGTACACATTTATTGGGTACCCTACGAAAAAATTGGCGCGGCAATCCAAAAAAAGTAGTGGCCCAAAAATTAAAACGTGAAGATGTAATCGCGCGGGAAAATAAAAATGGAGTAACTATCTTAAAATGGAAAGATAAAAGAAATGTGTTGATGCTATCTACAAAACATTCAGCAAAAATGACAACAATACAGAAAAGAAACTGTTCAAAAGAAAAGCCAAAAATGGTATTTGAATATAATTTAGGGAAATCTTCAGTCGACTTATCTGATCAAATGATTGCTTATGGCTCACCACTGCGTAGAACTATAAAATGGCACAAGAAACTGGCAATAGAACTTTTACTAAATACTTGTACTATAAATTCAGTAGTGTTATTCAAACAAATAACTCGGAAAAATATTGCAATTCCTGATTTTATGGTGAAATTAGCAATGTATCTAATGAAATGCTCCGATAATGATTGTATTTCTCAAAAACAATGCGTGCAGAGCATACCTTGTCATGAATTTAAAAAAATGCCGGGAAATGCACGAAATGTAAATGTGTAAATGATGATCAAAGTAAGAAAGACACCAAAAACGCACCAATTTTTCCTGATATTTTTCAATTTATTTAAAAAACTATGGGTCTAGGCGAAAATCTAACCATCGCACATGACAGAGTAGACATTTCTGCAGAAGAAAGCATCAAGCGAAGTTACAAAATCACCTTTGCTTCCTTTTTATAAAAAAAATAGTTCAGCAAAACATGCGCCGCTGTCAGTGGTACTCAATGTTGGTGCGGCGCGGTAGTCGCGAAATAACACTGTACAACAGCCAACTGATTTCGTAACGGCTACGATGAAATTCTTATAGATTTTTGCGAGCTGAATACGAATCTGAAATCCGTTTTTCTCTAGGACGTACAGTTTTGGAGAAAATTTAAACATATTTAAATATTTACAATGTAATAACAATTTATACAGTTTTATTCAAGAAAATTCACAGATTCTTCTCGTGTAAAAAGCCACGGAATAGCTGCTACGGTAAAAGCACAAAAAGTTTCCAAAGTTGAAAATTTGTAATTTTTTTTTAAATTAATTTTCTTAAAAACTATGTCCTAGAGAAAAACGGATTTCAGATTCGTATTCACCTCGCAAAAATCTATAAGAATTTCATAGTAGCCGTTACGAAATCAGTCGGTTGTTGCACAGTGTAATATGTATATTTTTCATGTAGTAATAAAATTATTTTTGTATATTCTATATTGCATTAATTTCTTCAAACCATTACAGTAAATATTCGATATGTGCACCATTCTCGGGTCTGAACTGGTGCAGATACATATCGTACAGTTCCTACATTGATTGATGTTTTGTCGAACGTAGAAAGAGACAGCCATACAAAAGACAAAGAGGGATAGAGTTTCGAGCGTTCGGCAAACATGAAAGACTCGTGCGTGTTCTGTCTTTTAAATTTAAAAATTAAAATTCTTTATTTTTGGTTTTTCGTCAATGGAACTTTTACCATCGTATTTGTCTCGTTTTTCTGATTAAAATGACACCAAACACAATATGATTACGATCGTAATTACTTATGTAACAAGCCATAAAAGTTTGGGATGTAACATTTACGGTAGAGGTGCGAATTCCTTCTAAAGGCTTGCTATACAAGTATTATGATTTTAATTATACCGTGTTTGGTACCATTTTAATCAGAAAAACGAGACGAATACGATAATCAAAGCTTCATTGATGAAACTCCAAAAATAAAGAATTTTGATTTTTGAATTTAAAAGACAAAAGACGCACGAGTGTTTCATGTTTGCCGAACGCGTCAACCTTCTGCTTCTCTTTCTTTTCAATTCGCCGTCCTCTTTTATGTTAAAAACTTTAATCACTCGTTACAGACACAATTGTTAACGTAATTATATTGTAGGAACGGGGTGCGGGATGGCAAATAAAAAGGAACTATCCAATGAAATAAATGGGTGATTCTATTTCGCTATCGTGTATACAAAAAATTCCAAATTCGCTGTGATTGCTATTTTCGCTGTACTCGCATTCGCTTCTCTCAAAAAACTGCTTCGTTTCGACTCTCATGCCTTGACCCACTCGCGATCTACTTTCTCTCTTTCTTTACATGTTCTCTCTCTCTCTTTCGCTCGTCAAATGTTTCTTTTGTTCGCCTGCATCCATACTTCGCATTCGCACTATCTCACTCGTACCGTCGCACACGCACTATCGCACTCGCACTGCTTCACGGTAATCGCCCAAACATATGATTTGGCCCAGGTCAATGCCCTCCTACAATATCATGTTTGGTGTCATTTTAATCAGGAAATCTAGACAAATACAACAGTAAAAGTTTCATGAAAAAATAGTAAAAAATAAGAAAGTTACAATCTTTTCCTTTGCTTTCATTAGTATGTGTCTCACCGATATTTGATCCTCGTCGTTTCGGCGACCGATCGTGTTTCATTCTTGACTGATTTCGAGGGGGATCCCCCCAGTAGTGGGGATACAATTTTAACATTTACGGTAGAGATCTTTTTAACATTTACGGAGTGAATACTGTAGTAACAATGGTATTATTGAAAAATTGATGAGTATCCATATTTACTATAATTATGTACTGTCCAGAGTATGAGAGAAAACTAGTGGGACGGGAACGGGACAAAGAGGGTAGGCCGCTAGGACCACCTAATCCCCACTTTTCGACTCACGCGTAGCTCCCACCATTCATCCGGAATGGTGTGGTTTTACATAGGTATAGAAACAGATATTGCTACTATATGTTAAAAAGCTCTATCTTTTTCCTCTTACGCGATGCGTAAAACTTTTGGACACTACGACAATGGAATGCCGCTCAATGTATCGCTCGTTCTGTCTCGCTTGTTCTACATATATCTGACCCACTCTCCGCGTCATGCGACCGATTAGTGTATGCGTGCGCCTCGACAAATAGCGCGTTATTGCCGAAAATGCGTGTGACAAAAGGTGGCAACGTTACAATCTAACCACTGCGACGCTCTTTTCGTCCCTCTAGCCCCGTTCCCGTCCCGCTAGTTTTCTCTCGTACTCTGGACAGTATATGATATATTAAAATTTCAATTTGTATATTGGCGTATTTTAATATATTTTAAATGCATAATCATCCGCAATTTAACAATTAGTTATCGCGGAGTTGGGACTGGACTTATATTCGGAACAGTGTCGGAATTTTGAATTTACCATCTTCAAAAAATTAATGAAAATATCGGGTACAAAAGAAACAAGGATAATTCTATTTCAATCTCATTACCAATCGTAAACCGGATAATTCGAATTTTATTGTAATATTTATCCCAGTCTCTTACAGAATATTATTAGAATCGAGAGAAATCAATCAAGGCCACAACATGATATTTCTTGCATCGTTCTCCCAATTCCTCTTATGCTTATCGAACAAATGGTTTAATTTCCGCGAATTTATGGCAGCAATGGAGAATATAGTGACATGATTCTCGAATGACCCACTTCATACTCGATGGAACTTAATTTTTCAAGACGGACCACCACCACAGTACAGTCGCGAGGTAAGGCAGTTTTTAAATGAAAATTATCGGAGCTGAATCTATCTCCAGATCTTTCCCGAGTGGATTTTTATTTGTTGGGCTACGTTAAGTCTATTGTATGTAGTGATGAGTAGTAATGTCTCAAACAATTATGACAAAAAGTTATTATGGCGTATGACGAACCCGTACGTAGAAGTTTGTTAAGAAAAGTACAATTGTCTATGTAACAATATGGAGAACACTACTTGCAATTTGTGAACTAAGCGAAATTACGCTGAAATATTGTGGCTTTGACTCCCGATGTATTCCATGTGTAACGTCTCTGGAACCTAGGTTCAGATAGTTACAAGCGCTAGGAAGGTAAAGAGCGGCTTTTACCCACTAAACGACTCGTTTTCGCAAATAACTAATCTAAAGAATGTGGGATTCGTGTGGTGTGCGGTTAAGGAGTGAAATCCACAGGCCAATATCTTTCAACAATAAAATAATTTTAAGAAAAAAAATACGCCGACTTCGAAATGCACTAAAAAGTATAAAATAATTTCTACTTCCTAATGAAGTAATTTCTATTTCATTCAATCGTACAATTACGTAACAGATATGAATGAAACCTATTTACTCGTTAGGTAGTATATTAAATACATTTCAACCTTTCAGAAAGAACAGTATAGCTTAAAAATGAAATTTTTTAAAATCTAATGCAGCATTCATTGTATGCAAAAATGTCTATGGAAACATTGATCACATATTTTATTAATTCCTTTGTTCAAACAATTTTGTTATAAACAATATACAATATGTTCTTAACACGCTTGATTCCCCTTACATACCTAACAATGAATGTCAGAAATTGTAATGTATTTAGAAAATCGCATGTCACAGATACAGTCTATTTAAGTAGGTTTTTGAGTTTTCGTCCGCCATAATGGATCCGTTATATTGAATCTTGATTTCAGATTTACATTCAGTAACGTAAAAAACCGATATATTAAAAAGATCGAACAGTTAAGAGATACAGTTTTGCAAGGTGTTTCATGCGTAATGCCAAACGAGCGCGGTAATTTAGGAATTATTTACGTCCCAAATATTTATGTAAAAAAAAAAAAAATACGTGTTCCCTAATTAACTTTCCTCTTGAAGTTTTAATAGATTTTGTTTCGATCAGATCAAAACTGATTTTTTTGCAGCAAGAAATTGATCGCTTTAGGATACATCACCCCCTAATTTTCACTCCCCTTCCAACATACCTAGGCCAATTTTTGTATTCTATCGAAAGATACTTTCATACCAAAAATCATCAAAATTGCTTCACTGATCTTGAAAATATCGCAATTTTTCCATTTTACCCTCACACTTTGGGGGGTTGTTTCACACCCTAAATATGTTTTACCGCGGATAAAAAAAAATACGTGTCCCCTAATTTTCCATGTACTATA
The DNA here is from genome assembly GCF_050947335.1 of Megachile rotundata. NCBI lineage: Eukaryota > Metazoa > Arthropoda > Insecta > Hymenoptera > Megachilidae > Megachile > Megachile rotundata. The sequence continues at coordinate 1,507,781 of NC_134992.1, forward strand.
ACATATCCAAATTTCATAAAAATCGGAGAGTGACACTTGGGTAGGTTTACTTGTTAGAAATTTGGTTGACGATGCAAGAAATCACTTAGCAGCCTTGAAATCGTTGAATGACCCGGTAGAGTTATGGGATACGCTAATAGTTCCCATTCTATCGAGAAAATTAGATATAGCTTCGTTAAGAGAATGGGAAAAGGGTGCAGCAACTTTAGATCGGGTTACATTCAATAAGTTTACAGGATTTTTAGAGGAACGGTCAAGATACTTAGAAAGTGTTAATGTTCCAATTCAGAATATAAAGACGGAAACCCCAATAGTAGTAGCAGGTATCCGCAAGCCGTTGCGCGCAACGACGACCCTCGCAAGCACGTCGACTACCTGTCCAGCGTGCAGTGCTGGGCACCCCTTGTTTAGATGCGAAAAGTTTAAGTCATTGTCGATTGAGGAAAAAACAAAGATAGTCCAAGCATCTCGCAGTTGCTACAACTGTTTGCAAACTGGTCATCGGGTACAAGCGTGTACTCGAAAATTCTGTGATATTTGTAACCGGAAACACCATATACTGTTGCATAGGGAAATTGCTCCTTAAGCAACTAATGTTTCTATAGAAAAAGCGGGTCCTTCTGATCCCAATAAGATAGCGTCATGTGTTGCAAATGTTGATAACAGAGCTTGGGAACATAGTATATTGTCCACAGCAGTCATTTTCGTAGAAAACAAAGGGGGACAGAAATTAGAATGTCGGGCGTTGCTTGACTCAGGTTCGCAGTCGAATTTTGTTACGTACGGTGTTTGCAAAAAGTTAGGTATTAACTGTGAACCTACAGAAATGCAGGTATCTGGGATAGACGGAAAGGTAAAAATACTTCGAGATAGGGTTAATATAAAGATAACATCACGATTCAACAACTTTAACGCCAATATTTCATGCTTGACAATAGATAGAATTACTCAGGACATGCCGAACATTAACATAGAAAAATTAGCAATTTCCGTACCGGCGCATGTCAAATTAGCAGACTCGAATTTCGATAAGTGTCGGCCGATTGATATGTTAATCGGTGCCGGATTGTTCTGGCATCTATTATGCGTCGGTCAACAGAAAGCAGGGACCAACTTACTGTGGCAAAAGACGCAGTTAGGTTGGGTGTTAGGGTGAACCGTAAAATGGCCCATTCAAAACAAACCGTCAAGACAACAGTGTAATCTCGTTACCAATCACGATCTTTCCAATCAATTGGAACAATTTTGGAAGGTTGAGAACGTAACAGTAGAGCAGAAAGATAACATAGATGATTGCGAATTACATTTTCAAACCACAACGCGTAGAGATGAGATTGGACGGTTCATAGTACAGATTCCGTTCAATGACAAGATCGGGAAATTAGGATCGTCCAGACATAGCGCAGAAAATAGGCTTAGGTCGTTAGAAAACAAATTCAGTAGGCAACCGCAGTTACGGGAAGAATATATAAAATTTCTCACAGAGTATGAATCATTAGGCCATATGTCGCGAGTCCCAAATTCAGAGATAGATATCGGGTTATTATTTTATTTTCCTCATCACGCCGTAATCAGAGAAGGAAGTACAACGACGAAACTTCGTGTTGTATTGGATGGATCGGCAAAAACAAGCACGGGCATTTCATTAAACGACACTCAGAAGGTCGGCCCAACAGTTCAGAGTGAATTAATAGATATATTATTACGATTCAGAATACACAAGTATGTACTTTCAGCGGATATAGAGAAGATGTATAGACAGATTTTAGTAGAGCCAAAAGAACGTAGTTTACAACGAATTTTATGGCGATCAAGTCGTGATGCTCCAGTTGAAGTATACGAACTGAATACAGTTACATATGGTACAGCTTCCGCGCCATTTTTAGCCAAGCGTGTATTAAAGCAGATTGGATTAGATTGTGCTACAGAAAATCCAACCGTTAGCACGATTATTATTAACGACTGTTAGGGTACGGCCTAATTTATGGCAGGGACTAGGGGTTTCAAGGAGTGACGAAAAACAGTTTCCTGGGACTCTTAGTTTCGCCTTGGGTCTAACTTTCGCTCACTCTGGTTTTCGTCTTCCCCTTCCACAGGGAAGCGCGCTAAGGGCGCACTGGAAGGGAAGGTGACCAGGAAGCGAAGATTTTCCAATTAGTTCAGTTCAGCAAAAATCAGTGACCAGATCAGTCGGTCAAAATTAGTTAGACAACCGAATCAGTCAATCAAAGTACTTAGTCGTTTTCACTCAGTCAACTGGATCAGTCAGTTGTAGTTATTTAGTTCAGGGATCACATACAAATTGTAAGTAATACTTTCATACACACATCTACACACGTACACTCGACACCACACACTTCTACTGAATAAATTGTTATCTGAGGATCAGCTTGGGTATCATTTGTTCCCAATTTAGCCATTGGGTGGTCCTTCGAGTTTTAGGAGGCACTATCGTGCACATAATTTTTAAGGAGTGATCAGCCCACCCCTTTCCAACGACTTCTATGTTGATGATTTGTTGACGGGTGTGGAAACAGAATTAGAATTAGAACAAGTTAAAGAGGCGTTGTCCGATATTTTAGGAAGGGCAGGATTACAGTTAAGAAAATGGGCTATGAACAGTTCAGCGTTTTCGAAGCATTTAGATATTCAGGACAAAATGTCAAATATAGATAAGCACCCGAAAATCCTCGGGTTGCAATGGTCGCTAGCTACAGACAAGCTTTGTTTTTCAACTACACCATCAGCACATAAACGTGTGACAAAACGCACCATTTTGTCGCAAATAGCTCAAATTTTCGACCCGTTAGGTTTAATTAGTCCAGTGATAACCAATGCCAAATTAATAATGCAACAGTTGTGGCAACTGCAAACAAACTGGGATGAATCAGTGTCTCAGGATGTGTACAAGCAATGGATAGATTTTATTACAGAGTTAGAGTTCTTAGATAAAGTAAAGATTCCTCGTCGAGTGATTGTTGCCACGGGAAGGGTAGAAGTAATTGGATTCTCTGACGCATCAGAAAAGGCGTTTGGGGCTTGCGTCTACTTACGGTCATGCGGTAGATCAGGTCAATGGGATTCTAGGTTATTATTGTCAAAATCGAGAGTTGCCCCTTTAAAGACAATCACATTGCTCAGATTAGAATTTTGTGGGGCATTGCTACTTGCGAAGTTAATTAAAAAAGTAAAATTAGCACTCAGACTTTTTATAGACAGGGAATGGTATTTTTCGGACTCGACAATCACCCTTTCGTGGATTCGCGGTCAGTCAGACAAGTGGAAAATTTTTGTTGCAAATCGGGTCACAAAAATTCAATTATTAACCGACAAACAAAATTGGTTTCATGTTTGGTCATTTGAAAACCCAGCAGATTTAATCAATCGTGGAAGTACCCCTAAATTGCTGGCCATTAATGAGTTATGGTGGTCAGGTCCGGGATGGTTAAAGAGTGAATCGGACCTCTGGCCACAATCATTAGAAGAAATAGTTAACATTCCAGATCAAAAGAAATCCATAGTCTCAGTAAACATCGTAACATTTGACAACAATGATTTAATTGAGCGGTACTCTGATATCGACCGGTTACTTAGAGTTACAGCTTATTGTCTCCGGTTTATTAATAATGCGCGGAAACCCAAGACAAATAAATCGACAGCGTTAGGAAACAGTCAGTTATCAGTCATAGAATTACAAGAAGCGCAACAAATATTAATACGAGTAGTTCAAAAAGCAGCATTTCCCAATGAATTTATCGCGTTAAATAAAAATCAGTCAGTGCAGAAACAAAGCCCATTACAGGCTTTGGCCCCGTTTTTAGACGAAACAGACATTATTAGAATTGGCGGGCGTTTAAGTAATACGCCTATTAAATACAGTAAGAGACATCCCATTTTATTACCAGCAAAACATAAGTTTACTGATTTTGATTATTAGGCGTGAACATAACAGATTACTTCACGCGGGTTGCCAGCAAATCATCGCGTCACTGCGCAAACACTATTGGCCAATCAATTGTACGCGAAATGTGAAAAGAATTCTTAGAGGCTGTGTTAGGTGTTTCAGAGCCAACCCACGGGGAGTACAGTACCCTATGGGTCAGTTACTGGCAGCCAGGGTAACACCTGCACGACCATTCGCTACTTGTGGGGTAGATTACGCGGGCCAATTTTTAACAAAGAGCGTAGCCGCAGTAAAACATCAATCAAATCATATATTTGTATCTTTGTGTGTTTCGCCATCAAGGCGATACACATCGAGTTAGCAATAGATATAAGTACAGATGCATTCATCAACTGTCTTCAACGGTTCGTAGCTCGCCGAGGCTGTTGTGAATACATATTTTCGGACAACGAAATCAATTTCATAGGTGGAAAAAATAGATTAGCAGATCTAGAAAAATTAATTACTAGTGAGCAGCACAATTCGGAAATTACAAAATTTTTAAGCGGAAAGACGATACAGTGGCACCTAATACCTCCTCAAGCGCCGCACTTCGGAGGTCTTTGGGAAAGCGCTGTTAGGTCTACCAAGTCCCATCTCAATAAAGTCATAGGTAAACAGAAGTTAACCTATGAAGAATTATACACGCTATTAGCTCAAATAGAATCCTGTTTAAATTCACGTCCCTTAAGTCCCATATCTTCCGATCCATATGACCTTAATCCTCTAACTCTCGGACATTTTTTAACTGGCATTGCACTGTGTGCGCTGCCAGAGGAAAATTTAATAGAAGTTAGATCGAATCGGCTAAACCGGTATCAGATGTTGCAGCAGATGTTTTAACACTTTTGGCAGTGCTGGTACAAGGAGTACCTTCATAATTTTCAACAAAGGTACAAATGGAAACACGCAACAGATCATCACCTGATAGAAGGCAGCCTGGTTGTCATCAAAGAGGACAATCTACCCCCGTTACGAAGGTGTCTCGGCAGGGTAACGGAGGTACACCAGGGAAAGGATGGAGAAATACGGGTCGTCACCATAAGGACCGCGACCGGTACTTACAAACGGCCAGTGACGAAGATTTGTATATTAACCATCTACGAGGAGGAAGATACAAATACAACTAAATAGAGAATTTGATGTAACAAATTGACATACACATATTAGCATTAGTAAACATTATAAACATAGATTAGTAAACAAAAATTGTAAACGTAGATAAAATGTACACATAGATCTTAGGTAACAGTCATGTATCACTTTGTTATTGAATATGTAGATAGTATAGATTAGAGTATCGAACGCGCATCGAGCGTCCAAGGGGGGCGGCATGTTAGAGTTTCGCATAGATGAGGTTTACGACATGACGAGGGAAAGCGGTCACTTTTGAACCCTATAATTTAGTATCCGTACCATCTGCGTGCCAGCACTACGATGGTACGTGACAATTTGTAGTTTTTAGCAGATTTATTTATTGCTGCACTAGTCTTTAGAGTTTTTAGCTTCAGTGACACAGGCCATGTCATAAACTTCGCAACTTAAAAGGTCAGAGGGTGATCTGGCCCTTAAAGTAACGGTTCTCGCAGACCGGGACCGACGTCACGGAATTTGGGTTTTTCCCCGGAACGCCGTCCTCCCCCGTAGGAACTTCTGTTCCCCTTCCAGAAAAGTACCACGCTAAGGGCGCAATGAAAGGGAGAACAGAGGTGTTAACGAAAGCAGAAATGACCAAAAAGGTTAGATACCAATAGAACAGATAGCACAGTACAGATCAGGAACAGTGTAGCATAGAACAGAGTTTAGTACTTAGAACATTTAGTATTTAGAACATACACATTAAATCACACACAAACACACATCCTTTATACACATACACACACACTCACATATATATTAAAAACCATTGTTTAATACAAACGCAGTGAGTGTTCTTTCGCGGCCCCAATCTGCTAAACATTGGGTGGTCCTTCGACCCCATACCAGACTTTAGACGGCACTTCGTGCGATATAAAGGCTTGACCAAACCCTATCAGTCTGTCTTCAAAAAATTCTTGAGTTTCACTTCATAATTTGCCGAATCTAACTAGATGAACTAGTGTCCCTTCGCACACATCAATCATATTATCGTCCTCCTCCAACAATGTACACCAATGTACACCTCCTCCAACAATGTATACTCCAACAGCCATTGCTGCCAGTTATCCTTATCACGCAGCTTCTCTATTTTAAGACCTGCAGCTTCCATGTTTCCACACACACACTTTAAACTCTGAGAACTGTCACTTATTTTAACAACTTTTCCACTTATTTATTCTGGGCCCATAACCTGTTGAGGTTATGACGGAGATAGGATTATTTAAAATGAAACAAACAGTTTAAAATACTGAACTTTAATATTAGAAATGTGTGAAACAGACTTTGACCAGGCATGTGCTGCCTATACCGACTCGCTTGTCGAACTGACTGAAAACAGTCAAGCTGTCCAAAAAGGTCAGCAGTAAAATACAACTGCATAGATGACCCTGGGTTTTTCCCGGCATAATTTACAACCCCAGAACCTTACCATATTTGGGCATGAATTTTCGCTTACTTCAACAATTTCAACACATCGAATATATTTTATGTACAATATTTTATTATAACATTTGACCATTACATCTTGAAGCACCCTGTATATAAGAATATTTGTTTATTATTAATTGAAAACTCTATTTGAAACTACTCTGTACCATGCCCGCATAATGAAATAATATAGCTGTACTTAAAAATAATTTGTATCATTGCTCGAAGACGTGTTTCACATTCTCATCAATCATTTTTTCTACTATAGTAATCGCCTATTTATTACAGAATTCAGTACAGAAAATTTACCTACAATTTCTATACTTCGCAAAATTTTTGTATTGCTCAATGAAATATTTTAAGATAACAAGAAAAATATTTTTAAATATTTAGACAGAAAATACGTAAATGCATTTCGGTAGCTGAAGGAACACCTATTTTGACTTACAATTAGTTGATATCTGATGAGGATATTTTTTCCTTGCCAAAGTCTTTTACTGGAAATAGATAGGCGCTTTTTGTTTGGTAGACTGACTCGACACTTCCATTCAAAGTAAATAAGAACAGGATTAAAAAGCAAGGTTATTGTTCAACCGACCCGTCTACGAAGGAGACGCTCTATCACATCAGACAGCTTCGTAGATTAAATGGCCATTATGAAGAAGTAGCACTCTCCTGGGAGAATGCCTCATCGCACACGGTCCTATTTTGGTAATGGAATGTGATTTCAGGGGTAGGTTTGCGAAGAAGTAATGCTTTGAACCTCATATCATTCACAGAATAAATTTCTTTCATGATTGGAGCAGCATCCTAAGAAGAATTCTCTGTAGCAGTTGGGCAAAGAGCGGTATTTCGACGAGAGA